>NC_037684.1:51745219-51857495 GCF_003255815.1 Theropithecus gelada | reverse complement strand
CTGTAGTCCCAGCTACATGGGAGGCTGAGGCAGGAGAATGGCGTGAACCCGGGAGGCGGAGCTTGCAGTGAGCTGAGATCTGGCCACTGCACTCCAGCCTGGGCGACAGAGCGAGACTCTGTCTCAAAAAAAAAAAAAAAAAAAAAAGAGACCTTTTCTCTTTTCTAAAGGAAACACTTAGTGCTATCAAATTTCCCTCTCTACATTAGCTGTGTCCCACATACTTCGATACTACATTCAGTTCTCTGTGTTTTCTTTTTTTTATTTCTTTTGAGGCTTCCTCTTTGACCTATGGATGATTTAGAAGTGTATTTTAAATTTCTAAGTGTTTAGAGATTTTCCTGTTGTCTTTCTATTATTGATTTCTAGTTTGATTCCATTATGGTCAAAGAACACACTGTATATAACTTTCATTATTTTAAATGTATTAAGCTTTATTTTATGGATCAAGGTATAGTCTGGGTGAATGTCTCACGGGCACTTGAACAGAATGTGTGTTCGGCTTTTGTTGGGCGGAGTGTTTTATACGTGTCAGTCAGATCCTGTTGGCTGGTTGTATTGTTCTGTCCTTTTATAGTCTTGCTAACTTTCTGTCTAGCAATTCCATAAACTGCTGAGAGTGGGGTGTTGAAATCTCTCCAACTGTAATTATGGATGTGTTTGTTTCTCTTTTCAGCTCGATCAGTTTTTGCTTTGTGTATTTCGAGGCTCTGTTGCTTGGTGTGTACAGATTTGGGATTATTGTCTTCCTACAGGTTGACCCTTTTTCCCATTATATAATGTTCTTTTCATCTCTAGGAATGTTCTTTGCTCTAAAGTTGGCTTTATCTGATACTAGTATCGCTACTTCTATTTTTTTTTTCTATTGTTTTTGACTAGTGTTCATCCTGATAGATCTTTTTCCATTTTTCAATTTTCAAGCTACCTGTATTTTTGTATTTGAAGTGAGTTTCTCATATATAGCATATGGTTGGGTCATGTGTTTTCATCCACTCTGCCAGTCTCTGGCTTTTAATTGATGTATTTAGACCATTTTGCATTTAAGATCATTATTGTCATGTTAGGAGCCTATGTCTGCCATTTTGTTTTCTGTTTGTTCCCCTTGTTTCTTGGTCCTTTGACTCTTTTAACATTTTTAGGATCCATCCTGATTTATTTAGAGTGATTCTGAATATAGCACTTTATATAGTTTTCTTAGTGGTTGTTTGACAGTCAC
Source organism: Theropithecus gelada (assembly GCF_003255815.1). NCBI lineage: Eukaryota > Metazoa > Chordata > Mammalia > Primates > Cercopithecidae > Theropithecus > Theropithecus gelada. The sequence continues at coordinate 51,856,279 of NC_037684.1, read as the reverse complement.
TGATATCAGCATTTTGTCACTTTTGAGTGTAGAAATCTTACTTCCATTTAGATCTCTTTGCCCTCACCTCTGCCCCTCTTTTTGTTTTTTGTTTTTTGTTTTTTGTTTTTTGTTTTTTGTTTTTGAGACGGAGTCTCGCTCTGTGGCCCAGGCTGGAGTGCAGTGGCCGGATCTCAGCTCACTGCAAGCTCCGCCTCCCGGGTTCACGCCATTCTCCTGCCTCAGCCTCCCGAGTAGCTGGGACTACAGGCGCCCGCCACCCTCGCCCGGCTAGTTTTTTGTATTTTTTTTAGTAGAGACGAGGTTTCACCATGTTAGCCAGGATGGTCTCGATCTCCTGACCTTGTGATCCGCCCGTCTCGGCCTCCCAAAGTGCTGGGATTACAGGCTTGAGCCACCGCGCCCGGCCAACCTCTGCCCCTCTTAACCGTAACATAACTGTCTTAAGTATTTCCTCAATATACGAGCAATCTTCCATGGTCTTGTTTGTTGTGATATGTCCAAGGTTTTCCAGCTGTAAGAGGGAGAAGCCGGAAGTAACAAGGCTGCTCCGTCTTGGCAGAACTGAAAGAACTCACAACTTTTTAAAGAATGCAAGCAGGCTTTTTGTTTGGGTCAGATGCTAAGACAGCCCTGAGGAAATTGGGATTTGGGTAGATTGTGGAGGGGTGATATTCAGGGAGAAGAAGAGGCAATTCGGGAGCCTGGGAATTTGCCAAACAAGAGCAGTCTGGATCATGTCTCTGTGGGCTGCTCTGTGGCCTCCTAGGCAGCAGAAAGATAAGGATAGGCCAGGTCTCCATGTGTGAAGGGAGGCTGGACTCCAAGCATGGAGCCACTTTTTCCCAAGTATTTCTTCTTTTGTATGTGTGCAGATGTTGGTTTCTGCCATTCTGTCTCCTCTTTGCTCATCTGTTTTCAAAAATAGTTGAACTCTTTCCTCTTTTACTTTTTTGAATGAACTTTTGTCAAATCCAGCTTGGTGTGGTGGCTCACACCTGTAATCCCAGCACTTTGGGAGGCCACGGTGGGCAGATCACTTGAGGCCGGGAGTTTGAGACCAGCCTGGCCAACATGGTGAAACCCCACCTCTACTAAAAATATAACAATTAGCTGGGTTTGGTGACATGTGCTTGTAGTCCCAGCTACTGGGGAGGTTGAGGCAGGAGGATCACTTGAACCCAGGAGGTGGAGGCTGCAGTGAGCTGAGATCACATCACTGTACTCCAGCCTGGGAGACAGAGTGAGTGAGACTCTGTCTCAAAAACAAAAGAATCATTTGTCAAATCTTCCTCCCCTCCAAAAGGAAGCTATTATGACTTTAAATGGAATTGAATTAACTCATTTGAGGGAAATTAATCTCTTGGCAGTATTCCATTTTCTCATACAAGAGTATGCTCTGTCTTTTATTTAATTTTTAAATTACGTTATAGTAAATGTCTTCATGCTGACCATACTGAGTCAAAATATTTCTTACATAGGGGGAAAAACATATTTGGAGTCACAGGCTTTTTTACAGCCAGGCCTTAAGAGAAGGTACAAATTGAAGGCCTCTTGATACTTTTTCAACAATTAACTGAATTTGAGTCTCTTTTTTTTTTTTTTTTTTTTTTTGAGGCAAAGTCTCTCTGTGGCCCAGGATGGAGTGCAGTGACGTGATGTCCACTCGCTGCAACCTCTGCCTCCCGAGTTCAAGTGATTCTCCTGCCTCAGCCTCCCCAGTAGCTGGGATTACAGGCGCCTACCATCACACCCGGCTAATTTTTGTATTTTTTTTAGTAGAGATGGGATTTCACCATGTTGGTCAGGCTAGTCTCGAACTCCTGACCTCAGGTGATTCTCCTGCCTCAGCCTCCCAAAGTGCTAGGATTGCAGGCGTGAGCCACCGCGCCCGGCCTCAAGTTCCTTTTATGTGAGTGGCATTACAGAACATAGTGGCATCCGAGAGAATGGGATATACACTTTCCCACGACAAAAAATTGTTTGCGTAGATGGGAGAATAAAATCCACGTTTCCCAGGAGATGACAGCATTTGAAGTCAGGATAATTCAAGAAAAACTCTCCAAAACACACTAGCCAAGACATTTTATGATAATAGGATGCAGGCTAATCTTGAACCTGCCAGAAAAAGCCATCAACTCCTATGTAGATTAAGGTTTCAGATCGTCGTATCTTCAAGGCAAATGTCTTGTAAACACTCTCAGTTTTTACTTTCTCGAGCACAGATGTTTCTCAAGCCTAGATCTTCCCCACTGTAAGTGCCCATGTCAACAATCTCTGATTCCCTCAATGCCTAGCAGTTTCCAGCTTCACAGCCATTTTCATGTTTATACTGTTGGTTGGGTTATTCCTGAGTAGTTTGTATGTTTTGTTTCATATTGTTGTGAATGAAGTGTCTTCTGTTATGTTCCTTTTTTTTTTTTTTTTTTTTTGAGGCGGAGTCTCGCTCTGTCGCCCAGGCAGGAGTGCAGTGGCGCGATCTTGGCTTACCGCAAGTTCCGCCTCCCGGGTTCACGCCATTCTCCTGCCTCAGCCTCCCGAGTAGCTGGGATTATAGGCACCTGCCACCACGCCTGGCTAATTTTTTTTTTTTTTTTTTTTTTTGTATTTTTAGCAGAGACGGGGTTTCACTGTGTTAGCCAGGATGGTCTTGATCTCCTGACCTTGTGATCCGCCCGCCTCGGTCTGCCAAAGTGCTGGGATTACAGGCGTCAGCCACCGCGCCCGGCCCTATTATATTCTTATCAGTGGAAGCTGGGTTACTGTGCAGTAACAGCCCCACAAATCTCTGTGTACTGAACAAAAGTGTATTTCTCATTCATGCAAAGTGCATACTGTAGTTCCAAGCAGTTGTTCCCTGGGAAGTTACCTGTCAAGGACTGGTTGCACAGTGCAGGCTGTGAATCAGCGATGCCCCTTCGTAATTGCCAAGGCAGGCAAGGGGAACACCAAGCTGGGTATTGTCAGGCATCACTCACCTTTCATGGACCAAGACAAGCCACATGGACATACTGAGAAGTGAAAGAAAACTGGGTCCCGGCCAGCAACAGCAGGGCCCTGACACAGGCTTTTGCTAAAATGCCTTTTAACTGCTTTTATTTTTATTTATTTATTTTTGAGACAGAGTCTCACTCTGTCACCCAGGCTGAAGTGCAGTGGCACGATCTCAGCTCACTGCAACCCTCGTCTCCCAGGATCGGGTGATTCTCCTGTCTCAACCTCCCAAGTATCTGGGATTACAGGTGTGCACCACCACACCTGGCTAGTTTTTGTATTTTTAGTACAGACAGGATTTCACCATGTTGGTCAGGCTGGTCTGGAACTCCTGACCTCAGGTGATCTGCTCACCTCGGCCTCCCAAAGTGCTGGGATTATAGACATGAGCCACCACGCCCAGCCAACTGTTAACTTTTAAATCTTACTTTTTAGGATGCCACGGTTGTTTTTTCTCGTATCCAATCACTTTAATGGTCTCTGGTATTCGTTCTAAATATTCCTCATTGGGCTTTGCTCCCTGCGAGTAGGTGCGGAGAGGTAAGAGGGTTGTGTCTTCCTGAGTCCTCCTTGACAAGAGTGAAAGCAGAAACGGGGTGCTTTTGTTTCAGGTAAATACCAGCATCGAGGACTGGAAGACCACCAAGTGGAAAGATATCAACGTTGAGCAGATGGACATAGACTGTAAGAAGTTTGCCAAAGATGTGAGGTCTTTGGACAAGGAGATGAAAACCTGGGATGCCTTCGTGGGACTCGACAACACCGTGAAGAACATGATCACATCCCTGCGTGCCGTGAGCGAGCTGCAGAACCCTGCCATTCGGGAACGCCACTGGCAGCAGCTCATGCAGGCCACCCAGGTACCACGCGCTATGGTGGGCGGAGGGGACCGCCCCTGGTGGCCAGCCCTGCTGCAGGATGGGCTGTCCTGAGCTGCCTAGCCAAGGTGTTAGGGGCCCAATGGTGGTAAAGCCAGTGTGGGCAGGGCTGGCTTCGTGCACAAGTGACCTGTGCAGTCACACAGGGCTCCATGTTGGTTGGGGGTGGTGGGGCAGGCTCCGTTTACCATCTCAACTTCACCATCTCAAAATTCTTAGTAATTTCCTTTTTTTTTTTTTTGAGACAGTCTCGCTCTGTCGCCAGGCTGGAGTGCAGTGGCGCGATCTCAGCTCACTGCAACCTCCGCCTCCCGGGTTCACACGATTCTTCTGCCTCAGCTTCCGGAGTAGCTGGGACTACAGGCACCCACCACCACACCTGGCTAATTTTTTTTTGTATTTTTAGTAGAGACGGGGTTTCACCATATTGGCCAGGCTGGTCTGGAACTCCTGACCTCGTGATTCGCCTGCCTCGGCCTCCCAGAGTGCTGGGATTACAGGTGTGAGCCACTGCACCTGGCCAATTCTTAGTAATTTTCCAACAGGAGCTCCTGCATTTTCATTTTGCACTGGGCCCTGCAAAGTAAGTAGGCTGTTCTGGTTGCAGGTTGCATGTTCATAAGACTCAGGGAGTTTGGGGCAAATGAACAGCTTCACTGGGGTCCTCATGACCCCAGAAACTCAGAGTCTTAGCACCTGAATCTTTCCAGGAATATCCTGCAGTGGCAGGCACTGGCCTTGACCCCTCCAGAAGGCTAACAGGAACACTCCCCACTCTCAGCAAACACTGAACAAAACCACTTTAAGCAGCTACTCTGCAGAGGCCCCACCTAGCTGCAAAGGACACACAGAGAAAGGAGACGTGGCCTCCGCTCTCAAGGAAGCCAAGAAATAATAGCACTGGCAATTGCGGGGAGGGGGAATTTATTTTTCCTCTATCCATCTTAGGTTCCCTGGCTGAGGCCCCTGTAAATTAGACTGATGAGAGACAGATTAATTAGAGGAAAGCCGGGCACGGTGGCTCACACCTGTAATCCCAGCATTTTGGGAGGCTGAGGCGGGTGGCTCACCTGAGGCCAGGAGTTTGAGGCCAGCCTGGCCAACATGGCAAAACCCCATCCCTACTAAAAATACAAAAATCAACCGAGCGTGGTAGCACACACCTGTAATCCCAGCTACTTGAATGGCTGAGGCAGGAGAATCGCTTGAACCTGGGAGGCGGAGGTTGCAGTGAGCCGAGATCATGCCACTGCACTCTAGCCTGGGTGACAGAGCAAAATTCCATCTCAAAAAAAACAAAATGGGAAAAGACCAGGAAAGACGAAGGGGATTCTCTACAGAATGTAGATTTCCCCTGCAAAAGAGACAGCTTTGCAGGACCATTTCAAACTATGTCAAAGGAACATATTTTAGGGTAAAATACTGCGATTTATTTCAGGGCCTGCTATCTGTCGTGTGATGTATCATGTTGCGACAAACATTCTGTTTGGTCAGTCTTAGGATCGATGTGTGATGTTCATGCTGGTCAGCTGTGCCTGAATCCCAAAGGGAGGGGGGTATAATGAGGCCTGTCTTCCAACCCGCTTCCCATCATGGCCTGAACTCCTTTTTCAGGTTTACTTTGGAACGCCCCCAGCAGAGACAGGGGTTCATTCAATTTGTTCGGGGGCCTTAGGATTTTATTTTTGTTTTACGGCAGGATGAGGTGAGCTTCAGCAAGCTGCGTTGTGTAGATTCCTCCCGTTCCTCTGGGCTGATAACGGGCTAAAGCTGTCTCCACCACTTAACTTTTTTTTTTTTTTTTTTTTTTTGAGATAGAGTCTCACTCTGTTGCCCAGGCTGGAGTGTGCAGTGGCACAATCTCAGCTCACTGCAACCTCCACCTCCCAGGTTCAAGTGATTCTCCTGATTCAGCCTCCTGAGTAGCTGGGATTATAGGCACATACCACCACGCCTAGCTGATTTTTTTGTATTTTTAGTAGAGACAGGGTTTCACCTTGGCCAAGCTGGTCTCAAACTCCTGACCTCAGGTGATCCACCCGCCCCGGCCTCCCAAAGTGCTGGGATTACGGGTGTGAGCTTCCGCACCCGGCCTCCATTGAGTAACTTCTATCGTTCTTGGTAGAGGGGCAGTGGGACTCCTTGGCAAATTTATTTCTTGCTTGTAGGCAAATAGGGGGAGGGCAGAGAGCTTCTCTTGTATCTGCTTCTTCTCAACTGCCTTCAGCTCAAAATAACCCTTAAGCCAAAGTGGCATATTTTGGTGGCAAATTCTGCCAACCTTCGTGATCAGGTTTGAATGCCAAGCGCAGGAGATATTCAGTGATGATCCCGAGACCTAGAGGAGGGTGCCACCTTCAAGGAGGGGGAAGGGAAGGAAAAGCTCTGAGTGAGTGTGAAGTTTGGCTTGGGCCTTGGGAGTGAGAACTGTGAAGACAAGCAGAAAGGCTGGGACGGGGCTTGGCATGAAAGAATGCAAGAACAACGGCGAGAACGTACCCCAAGGACCAAGGGCAGCGTGGCCCAAAGCCCGCACAGCGGGAAGGCTTAACCCACGGCTTCCCAAGAGATCCCTACCTATGCAGGAAGTAGGAGAATGGGGCCAAATTGTTCCCTCCATCTCTCATTAGGTCCCGGCCAGCCCAGGAGGGCGCCCACCTAGAAGGAGCATTAGACGCTCCCACTCCACCCCCATCACACTGTCCAGGGCCCTTCTTGCTGCTCCCTAGGCCTAAGGAGGGAAAAGCAAACCCAGTTATGCAGGCCACCCTGAGGGCACAGGGGCACCCACTTGCTCCCTAGGGATTTCTGTGTCCGGGTGTCTGGGACCCAGTCCCTGGGGGTGCCTCTCGTGTGTTGAGACAAAAGATTTCCCAGATGCCTGGCAACAGGCTCATGTGCCCCATCCAAGTGCCCTGGGAGAGACGCTTGGGCGGTGATAAACCAGCTAAATATCTCCATGAAAGGAGCTGGGCACAGCTGAGGTCTTGGTGAGCCTCGGGCGGATATGTCCCCAAATGTGATTAGAGATGCGAGGTTCCATCATTGGTTAAAATTCCATGGTGGGCTCAGAATCGATGCTCAGAAACATCTGACTATGTGACACCAAGAAGAATATTAGACAAGGGACGTGGAAGCGATTTGGGAAGTGGTAGCACTTGACAAGCACCTGGTATGTTGGTACTAGAGTAACAGTACCTGTGATTCGGCCACTGCCACAGAGTGCTTTGCCTATTAGGAACGCGGCAGCTGCCAGAGGTGGTGGATTCGCTTCCTGGGGCTGCCATGACAAAGGACCACAAACTGGGAGGCTTCAAACAGACCTAGCCGGGGGCGCGGTGGCTCACGCCTGTAATCCCAGCACTTTGGGAGGCTGAGGCAGGTGGATCACTTGAGTTCAGGAGTTTGAGACCAGCCTGTCCAACTTGGTGAAACCGCGTCTCTACTAAAAATACAAAAATTAGCTGGGTGTGGTGGTACATACCTCTAGTCCCAGCTACTTGGGAGGCTGAGGCAAAAGAATCGCTTGAACCAGGGAGGTGAAGTTTCCAGTGAGCCGAGATCACGCCACTGCACTCCAGCCCAGGTGACAGAGCAAGACTCCGACTCAAAAAAAAAAAAAAAAAAAAGCAGACCTGTGTTATGTGTTCTGTCACAGTGCTGGAGGCCAGGACTCTGAAATCAGGGTGTCAGCAGGCTGCACTCCCTCTAAAGGCTCCGGGGGAGGGTCCTTCCTGCCTCCTCCGGCTTCTGGGAACTCCAGGCATTCCTTGGCCTGTGGCTGCATCATGTCCGTCTCTGCCTCAGTCTCCACAAGGCCCTGTTTCCTGTGTGACTCAGATCTCCCTCTCCTTCCTGTCATGAGGACACTTGGCCCTGGATTTATGTCTCACTGGAAAATCCAGGATGAACTCATCTCAAGATCCTTAGTAGCTGCAAAGACCCTATTTCCAAATAAGGTGACATGCGAAGGTTCTGGGTAGACGTGAATTTTGGGGGGGCCACAATTCTGCCCAGTGCGGATGGGTTCTGCTATTATACGGTTTTACAGGGAAGGAAGGTGAGGCTTGGAGAAGTCACCTCCTGAAGTCCCAGAGCTGAAAATGGCAGTGTAGAGCTCGCCTCCCTCCCTCCAGCAGCCCGGGATCGCGCCCTGGCAGCGGCTCTCCGTGAAGGAGGGTGACGTCCGCCCACTTCAGAGTCCAAATGACCTGACATGAATCATGCCTGGTTTTTTTCCCTTAGGTGAAATTTAAAATGTCAGAAGAGACAACCCTGGCAGATTTACTGCAGCTGAACCTCCACAATTACGAGGATGAGGTCCGCAACATCGTGGACAAGGCCGTGAAAGAGTCCGGCATGGAAAAGGTAGGCGGTGCTGGCAGCGTTGTCTGTGCCACGTGGGATCAGCCTGAAACTGCCCCTGTACTGAGAGCACCCAGGGAGGTCTCATTCATATGGGTCCCGCAGCCCCATGGCACTCAAGGGAAGTCTGGGGGGCCTTTCTTACCCAACCCGTGACAAATCTTAAAAAATACTTCTGGAATCTATTTATTATTTTTTATTGTTTTTGAGACAGAATGTCTCTCTGTTGCCCAGGCTGGAGTGCAGTGGCACGATCTTGGCTCACCACAACCTCCACCTCCCGAATTCAAGCAATTTCTCCTGCCTCAGCCTCCCAAGTAGCTGGGACTACAGGCGTGCACCACCATGCCCAGCTAATTTTCATACTTTTAGTAGAGACGGGGTTTCACCATGTTGGCCAGGCTGGTCTCGAGTTCCTGACCTCAACTGACCCGCTCACCTCGGCCTCCCAAAGTGCTGGGATTACAGGCGTGAGCCACCGTGCCAGCCTACTTCTGGAATTTTTCTTAGGAAACCCAATTCCTGGCTATAACTGTGCCCGCCCCATACACGCAATAGTTTGGGACATTTTGTAAACAACCAGAATTCTCATTTCCTTTGCCTCCAGCATCCTCGTCTGTGGTCCTGTCTGACTCCTCCACGGACGTCAGTTCTTTCCTCTGACTCCGAGCTGAGGGGAGGGTCGGGGACGGGTGGGGGATGGCCCCCAGCTGGTACCTGAACTTGTAATGTGCCACTGGCTACCGGCAGTTCCAGTATCCAGGAAAACGCCTTTTGCGGTTCAAATCTCTCTCCTCAGCCTGTTTTGTGAGTCTGAATTGTCACATTTTGGCTTGCTTAAAAAGAAAAAAAGAAAAACACACAAAACCTTTATTAGGTATAATTCACATACCATACAATTCACCTGTTTAAAGTGTACAATGGCTTTTAGCAGAGGTACAAGTGTGTAATCAGCACATACTAAACAGCAGAGGGTGGGGGCTCATGCCTATAATCCCAGCACTTTGGGAGGTAGGAGGATCGCTCGAGTCCAGGAATTCAAGACAAGGCCAGCCTGGGCAACAGAGGCAGACCCCATCTCTACAAAAAAATAAACTTAAAAAAATTAGCTGGGGACCGGGCACGATGGCTCATGCTTGTAATTCCAACACTTTGGGAGGCCAAGGTGGGCGGGTCACAAGGTCAGGAGATTGAGACCAGCCTGGCCAACATGGTGAAACCCCGTCTCTACTAAAAATACAAAAATTAGCCAGGCGTGGTGGCGCATGCCTGTAATCCCAACGCTTTGGGAGGCTGAGGCAGGAGAATCGCTTGAACCTGGGAGGTGGAAGTTGTAGTGAGCCAAGATCGTGCCACTGCACTCCAGCCTGGGTGACAAAGTGAGACTCCATCTCAAAAAAAAAAAAAAAAAAAAAAAATTAGCAGGGCACATGGTGACACACACCTGTAGTCCCAGCTACTTGGGAGGCTGAAGTGGGAGGATTACTTGAGCCCAGGAGATGGAGGCTGCAGTGAGCTGTGATCACGCTGCTGCACTCCAGCCTGGGCTGGACCCTGTCCCTAAAAAAAATTATAATTTTTTAAAAAATAAAAATAAAAAATAGAATTAACAAACTTTAGAATATTTTCATCACCTCAGAAAGAAACCCACATCCTTTAGCCATCATCCCCTACCCCTTTCTTCTCACGTGTCCCCATCTCCAGCTCTAGGCAACCACTAATCCACTTTCACCCTGTATAGATCCCCCTCTTCCACACTTTCATAGGAACGACATCATAGGTAGAGGAGGCAGCACTTTCACTCTATGCTTTTAGAGTTTTTCCCAGCTGGGTCTGAGAATTCCATTGACGTAAGACAGATCAAGAGGAGAAAAGTATGCAAATTATTTAATCCAAGTTTTCTGTTTTACGGGAGGAAAGGAAGACTTCCTGACTCTAACGTAGTTAGTGTTGAACACTTAAGTACTGAGTTGCAGAAAGAGGAAGTTGTAGAAAAGTAATCTGTGTGAGAGGCTGGAAGGCGAGAGCTATTCTAACAAGTTCTGAGCGGACAGGATTCTTTCCGCCTCGACTTCCCATCCTTGTGATGAGAATGATCATTTCATTCTGGTATCAGAAGAGCATCATTCACCTGGGAATTGCATCTCCTGCTTCCCAGGAACAGCATGAGGCTCAGAGATTCCTGCATCTGCTGCCCTTCAAGTGCCTCTGACTCGAAATCATCAATTGCAGGATGGCATATTTTGGGGTGGCACATTCTGAACTCCTTCACATGTGCTATGTGGTCTGTGCATGTGGCTTCTTTCAGCCTAAGGTCTTCAGGTTTATCCGCGTTGTGGCAGGTGTCTGTACCTCATTCCTTTAGTGGCTTATGTTCCATTGTGTGGACAGACATCACATTCATCCGTTATCGGGGTACGAAGGTTCGGGTTGGATCTGCCTTTGGCTCCTGTGAATACGTTGGTTTGAGTCTTTTTGCTTTCTGATCATGAAGCTTCAGTCTACGTCCTGGGAACTCTGGGTCCTGCCTGAGCTTTGCAGGCCAAATGCTCAGTGACCTTATTTTTCTCTTCCCCCAAAAGGTGCTGAAAGCCCTGGACAGTACCTGGAGCATGATGGAATTCGAGCACGAGCCGCACCCGCGGACGGGCACCATGATGCTCAAGTCCAACGAGGTGCTGGTGGAGACGCTGGAGGACAACCAGGTACAGCTGCAGAACCTGATGACGTCCAAGTACCTGGCCCACTTCCTGAAGGAGGTGACGAGCTGGCAGCAGAAGCTGTCCATGGCGGACTCTGTCATCTCCATCTGGTTTGAGGTCCAGCGAACCTGGAGCCACCTGGAGAGCATCTTCATTGGCTCCGAAGACATCCGCGCCCAGCTCCCGGAGGACTCCCAGCGCTTCGATGACATCGACCAGGAGTTCAAGGTGAGCCCAGCCCGGTGGCTCCCACGCATTTCAGAAATGACCGTGTTGGACAAAACGGGGTCCCTAATGCCTTGGCGATCCCCTTCTCTTCCCAGGCCTTGATGGAAGATGCAGTAAAAACACCCAACGTGGTGGAAGCTACCAGCAAACCTGGCCTCTACGATAAACTGGAGGCCCTGAAGAAGAGGTGGGGCTCACACCTGTCCAGACCAGGGGAGTCAGTGGTGCTGATTCCCTGAGTCTTAAGTCTGAGGGAACCTAAGTCTTGTGCAGCCCGCTGGCCAGCACAGGGCAAAACCACAGGTCCTGGGTTAATCTATTCCCTTTCCCTGGGGAGCACGCGCTCCACGGCCTCATCCTGCCACACAATGCCTTGGCCTTGAAGGAAGCAGTGACCCAGAGAATAAATGAGGCTCCCTCCTGCCTAGGAGTGCCCACAAGATCAGGGGATGGCAAAGAAATGAGAGCCTCTGGTAGGAGGTTCTGAATTAAACCGGGTCTGTGAACAGCAATCCAGGCATCTCCAGGATGACCAGTTCCCTGTGCCGATAGGGTGGGCGGCAGACGTCCCTACAGAGTGGGGTCACCGGCCTCCTTTCCTTCCTTCCTCCCAGCTTGGCCATGTGTGAAAAAGCTTTGTCAGAGTATTTAGAGACGAAGAGACTGGCTTTCCCCAGGTTCTATTTTGTCTCCTCGGCTGACCTCCTGGACATTCTCTCCAATGGCAATGACCCCGTGGAGGTAGGCGGGGCCCCCTGCATTCTGGAGTTTAAGCCAACATCATGGCAGACCCCAGGCGGGCACCTCTACCTGAACTGCCCTAGGATGGGGTAACAGTGTCCCTGGACACGCTCTATCATCTCCAGGAGGCCCTCTGCACCAGAAACTCTCCTGGGGTCCCCAGTCATGGCAGAAACGTGGCGGGACTCATCTCACATCCTGCTCTGCACTTGGCCTGGCTTTGGAGAAGTTAATTTGCCTCTCTGTACCTCATTTTCCCCTCCTAGAAAATGGGTCATATGCCAGAGGCCTAGTAAGACACTGTTTCCGAAAGGCACACCTCTCATTGGGTCATCCTCCAATCAGCTAGTAAATCTCAGGGTCCCAAGAGCAAGGAACAGGTGCCTCCTTGAGGTTCTTCTAAAAGAGAAAAGAGGTCGGGCTCAGTGGCTCACACCTGTAATCCCAGCACTTTGGGAGGCCCAGGCAGGCAGATCACTTGAGGTCGGGAGTTTGAGACCAGCCTGGTCAACATGGTGAAACCCCATTTCTACTAAAAATACAAAAAATAACCAGGCATGGTGGTGCGCACCTGTAATCCCAGCTACTCAGGAGGCTGCGGCATGAGAATTGCTTGAGCCTGAGAGGCAGAGGTTGCAGTGAGCCAAGATCACACCACTGCACTCCAGCCTGGGTGACAGAGCGAGAATCTGTCTCAAAAAAAAAAAAAAAAAAAAAGGTGAAGGGAAAGTGCCTGTATTTTATTTTGACCATAAGGTTAGAGGATACACAGGAAGAGGTTAGAGGATACCCAAGAAGAAGGGATATGCAAGAATAGACTGAGTGTGTGGCTTGGAACCTGGGACAGAACCTTCTCAAAAAGAAGAAATCTTTTTTGAGATGGAGTTTGGTTTGGTTCTTGTTGCCCAGGCTGGAGTGCAAAGGCTCACCACAACCTCCACCTCCCAGGTTCAAGTGATTCTCCTGCCTCAACCTCCCAAGTAGCTGGGATTATAGGCATGCGCCACCACGCCCAACTAATTTTGTATTTTTAGTAGAGATGGGGTTTCTCCATGTTGGTCAGGCTGGTCTCAAACTCCTGACCTCACGTGGTCCACCTGCCTCGGCCTCGCAAAGTGCTGGGATTACAGGTGTGAGCCACCGTGCCCGGCCGAAAAGAAATCTCCCAGAATGGATATTTGGCTTAGAAGGACTGCGGTTCCTGGCCTGGTTTCTGTGTCCTGACTCAGAGCAGTCTTTGCTGGTTCCTTTTGTTGAGTTAGCCATGTTTAGTTAACGTTGATCAAAGACGGGGCGTATATGCCAAAAAGAACAATGCCTAAGACCACCCACAGAAAGCCTGAGCCATGCACGTGCCTTTCAAATCCCCCGTTGCATAATTCCGGCTTTTCCCCTCCACCCAGGTGAGCCGCCACCTGTCCAAACTCTTTGATAGCCTGTGTAAACTAAAGTTCCAGCTCGATGCCAATGACAAACCTCTCAAGGTGGGCCTGGGAATGTACAGCAAGGAGGACGAGTACATGGATTTTGATCAGGACTGTGACCTCTCGGGGCAGGTGAGTGTGTGGGCATGCCACACAGGGAACCCAGGACAAGGGCGCAGCTGTGTCTGGGGCACATGCCCTCAGACAGCGACGTTCGGAGAACCACCACCCTGTGCAGCTGCCAGCCCGCCCCTGCTCCTCTCCTCTGCCTCTCTAGAAAACCCTTAAGGGACTGACCTCTTTATAGAATTTCTAGCACAGCCTTACCCATATAGCACAAGTGTATCCTTTGGGAGAAAGGGGAGGGGAAAGGACGGGAGAAAAGCCCTGTTCGGGAGACTGAGGCAGGAGAATCCCTTGAACCCGAGAGGCAGAGGTTGCAGTGAGCCAAGATCATGCTACCGCACTCCAGCCTCGGTGACAGAGTGAGACTCCGTCTCAAAAAAAAAAAAAAAAAAAAAGCCCTGTTAATGTCATTGAATCCTTTTTTATCACCTGCCAAAGGGACTGCTTTGAAGGGGGCTGCACATCTCTGAACCACCAATTCCCAACGCCTGTCCAAAATAATCGGCTGCGCTGCCCACCGCTCAGAGTGGTCCCCAAAGCCTCTTCCTTCCCCAGCAAGCGTGTCCCCCGGCTCAGGGTGGGCTCCTTCTGCCGTCAGAAAACTTCCGGCCTGCCCCCTCCCCCGTCTCATTACCCAGTTATTGATCAAGCAATAGAAACCATTTTAACATCAGCCTGAGGAAAATACAAGGCAGAGGTAAATCAGCTGTAGGAAAAAAAAAAATCTCGAGTTGAGAAAACCTGAGGTTTTCTCAGGTTTTCTGAACACGGCACACACGTGGCCTGCTCTACATGGATGGGGTGGGTGGGGCAGTGACAGCGTCTGTCCAGATTCGCTTCCTGGGCTTACCCCTTACAAACAGAACTGCAGACCACAGTGAGGCCCGCCTGCACCGTACTTACAGCTAACGGGAAAAATCTGGCCGGGCACGGTGGCTCACGCCTGTAATCCCAGCACTTTGGGAGGTCAAGGTGGGCAGATCATCTGAGGTCAGGAGTTCAAGACAAGCCTGGCCAACATGGCGAAACGGTCTCTACTAAAAATACAAAAATTAACCAGGTGTGGTGTCACACACCTGTAGTCCCAGGTACTCGGGAAGCTGAGGCATAAGAATCATTTGAATCTGGGAGACAGAGGTTGCAGTGAGCCGAGATCACACCACTACACTCCAGTCTGGGTAATAGAGCGAGACTTAGTCTCCAAAAAATTCATCTCCAAAAAAAGAATCTACCTTCATATCCTCTTGAGGGTTTTTTTCTCCCAGTAGCAGTTACTTGTGGGTATGTTTTTTGTTTATTTGTTTGTTTGTTTTTGAGACAGAGTTTCACTCTTATCACCCAGGCTGGAGTGCAGTGGCACCATCTTGGCTCACTGCAACCTCCACTTCTCAGGTTCAAGTGATTCTCCTGTCTAAGCCTCCAGAGTAGCTAGGATTACAGGCGCCTGCCATCATACCCGGCTAATTTTTGTATTTTTAGTAGAGACGAGGTTTCACCATGTTGGCCAGGCTGGTTTTGAACTCCTGACCTCAGATGATCCACCCACCTCAATCTCCCAAAGTCCTGGGATTACAGACGTGAGCCACTGCGCCCAGCCCCCAGCCACATTTTTAAAGTGAGTCTTTGACTAGTCGGGTGTGGTGGTGCACACCTGTAGTCCCAGCTGCTTGAGAGGCTGAGGTGGAGGCATCACTTGAGCCCACAAGTGGAGGCTACAGTGAGCCGTGACTGCACCACTGCACAGCAGCCCGGGGCAGCAAAGTGAGACCCTATCTCAATTTAAAAACAAAAGGTGTGGCCAGGCACAGTGGCTCAAGCCTGTAATCCCAGCACTTTGGGAGGCCAAGGTGGGCGGATCATGAGGTCAGGAGATCGAGACTATTCTGGCTAACACAGTGAAACCCCATCTCTACTAAAAAATACCAAAAAAAATCATCCGGGCGTGGTGGCAGGCGCCTGTAATCCCAGCTACTCAGGAGGCTGAGGCAGGAGAATGGTGTGAACCTGGGAGGTGGAGCTTGCAATGAGCCAAGATCGTGCCACTGCACTCCAGCCTGGGCGACAGAGCAAGACTCCGTCTTAAAAAAAAAAAAGATGTGTCACTGTTACAGCTCTGTAAAATCCTTGACACGTCTGCCCCTGGGATGAAGATGATGACAAACGTTTTTCTTTTTCTTTTTTTTTTTTTTTTTAGACGGAGTCTCTCGCTCAGTCGCCCAGGCTGGAGTGCAGGGATGCAATCTCGGCTCACTGCAAGCTCCGCCTCCCGGGTTCACGCCATTCTCCTGCCTCAGCCTCCCAAGTAGCTGGGACTACAGGCGCCCGCCACCACGCCCAGCTAATTTTTTGCATTTTTAGTAGAGACGGGGTTTCACCGTGTTAGCCAGGATGGTCTCGATCTCCTGACCTCGTGATCCGCCCGCCTCAGCCTCCCAAAGTGCTGGGATTACAGGTGTGAGCCACCACGCCCGGCCGACAAACGTTTTTCTTTACAACAAAGCAAATTACTGGAACTAGAGGCAGGCACATATGGCTGTATTTGGTCACCGTGGCTCCTGTCCCCAGGTGGAAGTGTGGCTGAATCGAGTGCTGGACCGAATGTGCTCCACCCTCCGGCACGAAATCCCAGAGGCCGTGGTGACCTACGAAGAGAAGCCGAGGGAGCAGTGGATCCTGGACTACTCAGCCCAGGTCTGAGGCGGGCGGGGACTCGGTAGTGCCTCGTGGCTGAAATAACCCGGCCCAGGTCTGAGGCGGGCGGGGGCTCAGCCGTGCCTCGTGGCTGGGATAAGGGGCAAGTTTCTCTGCGTTCATGGGCTCCCCTGTGAACTGTGGTCCCCTGGAAAACCGTCTAAGCTTTCAGCAGGAACTTCTGTGTTAGCGGGTGCTAGCAATCGCTCACTGCGTGGGCAATGGGGGGCATCTACTTTCAGGTGGCCCTGACTTGCACCCAGATCTGGTGGACGACCGAGGTGGGCCTGGCATTTGCCAGGCTGGAGGAAGGCTATGAAAATGCTATCAAAGATTATAACAAAAAACAGGTGCGTTACTAGCGTTTAGTTATGTTTTTAAAACTTGTTTAAAAAGCAGGTGCATGGCCCCATGTGCCCGTCTGAAACCTGCCAGGTGAGTACCAGCAGCACCTTCTTGTTAGAGGCTGAGCCCCACGAAACCACCATTTCCACAGGCCAAATAACAGCCACGCACTGCAGCCCTAGGCACCTCTCCCCACAGGTAACAGACACCTTCAGAAATACGTACTTTGATTTCTCACTTCAAAATCATCAAATGCTACTGCGAGTCTTTAAAAAAAAAAAAAAAGTCCTTGATTAGAAATACAGAAACTAAAGATCATCTTTAAAAGAAGGAGAATTTACCTGTAATTCCACAATTCAAGCATGATACTGTCAACGTTCCCTTATGCAACCTGCTACACTGTGTGTGTGTAATTGATTTATATGAAAAAATATACAGACTTGCTGGATGGTGTTAAAGTCAGCTGTTTTTGCTTCTTATCTACTCTCTTTCATGGCCTTGAATTTCCTTCTACTACGTCCGTGCTAGCGGTTCCAAGGTGTCCCATCAGGGCCGCATCACAGTGAAACCAGTGCCTGGCTGGGGCCTACCGAGGGTGCTCCTGTTTTTCCTTACTGTAAACAAGACCATGGCAGTGTTCCCTATGCAGCTGTGGGCACCCAGCCACAAGACTGCCCAGTGCACATGGGCATCCGTGGCATCTCAGTGAAAGCACCTGTCCCCCACAGATTAGCCAGCTGAATGCACTCATCACGCTGCTCATTGGGAACCTCAACGCTGGCGACAGGATGAAGATCATGACCATCTGCACCATCGATGTGCACGCTCGGGACGTGGTGGCCAAAATGATCGTGGCCAAGGCACGAGTGCCCCGTCCCAGGGACCTGGTGAAGGGCAAGGGGACACTGGGTTCAGGGCAGTGCATTCAGGGACTCCAGACCCTGCGACTTCCTCTTGCTGGGGCACTGGCTCTGTTGCTGGCTGCGGCTGCCTCCTACCCCCCTTGCCCGGACTCACCCCTGGTGAGCCACACATGGTGGTCAGAGGAGCGGTGCCCGCCCATTGGAAGTGCCATTCCGTAGCGAGATTCCACTGAGGGCGGCCATACAGTTGGACGTGGGCGCTGGAGGGGGAAAGACGGGGGGGGGCCAGTCTTGGAGGCATGCTGGCCTTCCTCAGCCAGCCCTAGCTCTTGCATTCCGCTTGACAACAAGAGCTCTGGCTCATCCTGCAGGTGGAGAGTTCTCAGGCCTTCACCTGGCAGGCCCAGCTCCGGCATCGCTGGGATGAAGAGAAGCGACACTGCTTTGCCAACATCTGCGATGCCCAAATCCAGTATTCCTACGAGTATCTGGGCAACACGCCGCGGCTGGTCATCACCCCGCTCACCGACAGGTGAGGCCTGTCCCTGAGTCAATCACATGGTGCCCTTGGGTCCCTTTCCCAAGATTCTTGGAACTGTCCCACTTGGATGTCAGCTGTGGAGGCTGGAGGGACCGGGCATTTACGTCAGGTGGACGTGTGTTCACATTCAGTTCTCCCACCGTGTCCTTGTTCCAGCACTGGCTGTGTGACCTTGGGAGAGTTCTTCCACCCCTCTGTGGGCCTGCTGAGTTGGGGTCATGTTTTATGGACCCTCACGAGCAGACTCTGGTCTTCGTAGCAGTGCCCACCTCCCCGAATGCTGCAGGTGGGAAAGGCACCTGGGCTGCCTCCGCCCCACGGTGGTGGTTCCTTCGTCACAGCTGAAGGTTTTCTGTCCTCTTCCAATGTGTCTCCTGGGGCCGAGCAAGTGTAATAACTGCAATGAAAGAGAAAGTGGTGGCTGGGCGCAGTGGCTCACGCCTGTAATCCCAGCACTTTGGGAGGCCGAGGCGGGTGGATCACCGGAGGTCAGGAGTTCGAGACCAGCCTGGCCAACATGGTGAAACCCCGTCTCTACTGAAAATACAAAAATTAGCTGGGCATGGTGGTGGGCGCCTGTAGTCCCAGCTACTTGGGAGGCTGAGGCACGAGAATCATTTGAACCCAGGCGGCAGAGGTTGCTGTGAGCCAAGATTGTACCACTGCACTCCAGTCTAGGTGACAGAGTGAGATTCTGTCTCAAAAAAATAAAAATAAAAGCAGGGAGGCCGTGGGGTCACTGGCACACGTGCTTACCTGCAGTCATTTGCAGGTGCTACATTACCCTGACCCAGTCCCTCCATCTCATCATGGGCGGAGCCCCCGCCGGCCCCGCTGGGACCGGCAAGACTGAGACAACCAAGGACCTGGGCAGAGCCCTGGGCACCATGGTCTACGTCTTCAACTGCTCCGAGCAGATGGACTACAAGGTACGCGGCCGGAGTCTGGAGGAGGGACCCAGGGTCCCCACGTAGAAGCAGATCCTAGCACCCTGACCTCCGAGGCCCCGCAGTGAGCTCCAGGTCTCTGGATACCTCTGAATGACACTGGGGAGGAGGCGCCAGGGCCCCCACTTGCTGGTGGCATCCCCCTCAGGTGGTCTCTCTGGAGAGACTCGCAGGTGGACAGACGCAGCCCCAAATGTCCTGCCCCAGGCCCTGCCCTGGAGGTGACCCTCTCTCAGCTTCAGTTGTAAGATTGCCCCGGAACTGGGGACTCTGCACAGGGGTGAGCACCTCCCTCATGGTTCAGCATGGGGTGGGGTACAAGCAGTGTCCAGGTGGGTTTGGGAGGGGAGCAGGGGACGGTCCCGGTCCCGTCAGTCATCAGAGCCTGCACAGGACGTCATCAGTTCACAGAAGGCCAGGCAGGGGAGGGGATACCTTGGAGCTCCAGGCTGCAGCAGCCTCTTGCAAGAGCAGGAGGTAAGGGAGATGGATCCTTGAGTTTTGGACCCTAGGCCTGCAGAGGGTCTCCCCTCCCCGGCTTGGATCCGAGCTCCACCATCTGGGAGACCCCTCCGGAGGTTGAGGATGGGGCCAGCAGCCGCTGTTCACTGTCAAGGCCATGCAGTCCACATCCACCTCCTGGATTTTAGAAAAGTGAGATCTGACGTTGGATCTCCCTAGAAGGGGCTTATCATCCACCTGGAATCCCAGGTGTAGATGGGAAGAGCCCTCTTGATGCCCAGGTGGGTCCTAGAGGGACACAGATGCCTTGAGGAAAAGCCTCTGGCCTGCTCGCCGTGCCCCCATCGCACCTCAGAGGACTCCCTCTCCTCCCCGTGCAGGAAAGAAAAGGGCTGAGAAAACACGCCCTTAGAACTCAAAATGTGCTTCTCTGAGCCCCCTTGTTAGGGACTCCAGGAAGCCTCCATCCTGGGGTCTGGGAGCTCTGGGGGTCAAGGGTGAAAGGATGGGCTCTTCCTGGTACCCAGCCCTCCACGGTGTTACCCTGGGCAGTAAGCTGACCTGCCTGCTGGCCTGCGGAAGGCCCCAGTGCACCGGGGCCTGAGCGAGCTGTGGGCAGAGAACACGGCTGAAGAGGCAGGGGGAGGCCCCTGCAGCGCCTGCCCTCCCTGCCACCCTCCCAGCTCTTCATTTCTCCCTCTCGCCCTTTCCAGTCCTGTGGAAATATCTACAAGGGCCTGGCCCAGACGGGAGCCTGGGGCTGCTTTGATGAGTTTAATCGCATCTCGGTGGAAGTCTTGTCTGTGATTGCTGTGCAGGTAAAGTCCCCTGCCTGCGGCCTCGGGGTCACATCGGGTAATTGGCTCGTCAGCTTTCCTATGACCTCACATGCCAGATAGACCCTCCTTGCCTCTCTGCAATGTTCCAAGCACTGAAGGGTGGTGTGGTGCCAGTAAGCCCCTGCCCTGCAGGGTCCCGCAGCCTGGTTAGGCATATAGATTAAAAACAGAATCAGATTACAGGTTACATGTATGGTAGCATGCTCCCTCTCCTCTCCATGCAAGAAAGAAAAGGGCTGAGAAAATATGCGAGACTTAGAACTTAAATGTGCTTCTCTGAGCCCCCTCGTTAGGGATTCCAGGTGGAAATACAGGTGGGAGAATAATTAATTTTTGCTTAGGAAAGAAGGACTAAGTGCTTTGTGACTATCAGCGGAGCTGGGCATAGGAGGTGCTGAAAGGGAATGGCAGGAAAGGAGGGAGAGGAGGAAGAGGAGGAGGGAGGAAATGTGCCCGTGTATTTTGGAAACAACCATGCCGTGGCACAGAGCGTGCAGCGGGGTGGCTGCGGCAACATGGGCGCAGGGACCTGGGAGTGGGGAGTGGCCTGGGCCATGCTTGTTAAAATCTCCAGCACGGTCCCCACTTGTTAGGATTAGCATTTCTGCATCTTAAACAAATGCCTTAGGTGATCCTGACGCCTACTGGGGTTGACAAGCCCTGGGCTAAGGTAAGCGGAGGCCGACCTAGTGGCCTGGAACAATTGTGCTCTTCCAAAAGGAAATGCAAGTCAGGGCGTTGAGGGTGTCAAGGTCCTCCCAACCCAAGATAGACCAGGAGCGTGTAGGGTGTGGACGTGTGAATGCCACCTGGGCTGCTCAAGCCCCGCAAGCTGGGTGGAAAGCCCACTTTATTTGTTTGTTTGTTTGTTTATGTTTGGTTGGTTGGTTGGTTGGGTTTTTTTGAGATGGAGTTTTACTCTTATTACCCAGGCTGGAGTGCAATTGTGCGATCTTGGCTCACCGAACCTCTGCCTCCGCCTCCTCAGTAGCTGGGATTACAGGCATGCGCCACCAGCCCGGCTAATTTTGTATTTTTAGTAGAGATGGGGTTTCTCTATGTTGGTCAGGCTGGTCTTGAACTCCCGACCTCAGGTGATCCGCCCACCTCAGCCTCCCAAACTGCTGGGATTACAGGTGTGAGCCATCGTGCCCAGCCAAGAGCCTGCTTTATACACCAACTTAACCCCTGACTCTCGGCTTGGCAGTGATGTGGACTCCCTGCGCCTCCACCTTCTAATCTGTAAAACGGCGTTGGTGACACAGGTCTGCCTGTGGGATTAGAGGTGGCCGGGGGTGGCTGCTTCCTCCTCTTCTTATGCTCCCTCTGCCCCAGTCATTCCCCAGACCCAGGGCCAGAGGCCACGTGGCCAAGAGAATGGGGACCCCAACCCATGGCCAGTGCTGGCTGTTGCCATGGGGACCCTCTCCCTCGCCCGCAGCGCAAGAGCACAGTTGCTGAGCACCTCCGAGGTCCATGAACAAACCCCAGGATATTGATGTAGCCCCTACTCTGGGCACTGAATGTTCACGGGCTCCGATGGAGACCGCAGGAGAGGCTTGGCCTAGGCGGAAGCAGTGCCGTTCCGAAGGGCCCCCGCCCTGCCAGGAGGCGAGCTGCACGCTCAGCAGACTAGGCATGGGGGTGTCTGGGATCACCAGGGCACCAGGACTTGGCTCTTGTGGGGAAGACAGGGAAAGGCAGGTGCTGGGAGCAGCTTTACCGCGAGTATTGGGCTCCCTCAAGTGGCGACTTGGAGAGCCACAGCTGCCTTCTGCAGGTTTCCAGAGACCTCAAGCAACAGCCCCTGAAGCTCTAGGTTTAACCTCGTAGCTGACAGGTGGCCTTCAAGACTGTCTGATACGGAGGTGGCCGGTAACCAGTCCTCTGACAGATCATTGCCAAAGTCGTAACAGGACAGAAAAGGGCTGGGAGCGGAACCCCGCTCAGCAGGAACGAGGTCTTGAAATACTTACCGGTTCCTGCAACAGCCTGGGTACATCTCCGGAGAATTCTGCTGAGGGATAAAAGTCCATCTGGGAAGATGGTGTACGATACAATTCCACTTATATAACATCCGTGAAATGACTAAATCACAGAAACGAAGGACACGGTTGCCAGGGGTCAAAGGGAGGGAAGCGGGCAAGAGGAAAGTGGGTATGGCTATCAGAGGGGACAGGGGTCCCTGAGGTGACAGCAATGCTTGCCTCAGTGTCGCACCCCCCACCCCCACCCCGCTGTGACTGGCACTGTCATTAGGTAAGATGCTCCCATCAGGGGACATGGGGCAAAGAGTATGCAGAATTGCCTTTGTATTTTTTTCCTTCCCCCAATCCCTGTCTTTTGTATTTTTTGTTGAGACGGGGTCTTGCTATGTTGATCAGGCTGGGCTCAAATCATCCTCCAGCCTCAGCCTCCCAAAGTGCTGGGATTACAGGCGTGAGCCACTGTGCCTGGCCCTCTGTATTATTTCCTGCACGACATGTGAGTCTACAACTTTCTCAAAAATAAAAGGCTTAATTTTAGAAAGAAACTAGGAGGCTGCTGCAAATTCACAGCCTCGTGCTGTAACATACATGAAGGCCTCTCTGGCCTGTGGAAGCTGGCCATTTCCATGCTAACATGTCTGTGTCTCCAAATGTGCAGGTAAAATGTGTCCAGGATGCAATTCGGGCCAAGAAAAAAACATTCAATTTCCTGGGAGAGATCATAGGCCTCATTCCCACTGTCGGTATCTTCATCACCATGAACCCTGGGTACGCCGGACGCACAGAGCTGCCTGAGAACCTAAAAGCCTTATTCAGGTACATGGTCCTGGTGAAAGTGACGCCGTGGTAAGCCAGGCCAGCCACAGCAGCGTCCCAGTGCCAAGGGGTGGGCAGAGGGGAGGGGCAGAGGGCAAGCTGGGGAGGGAAAAAGTCATCAAAAGCTCCCAAGATGGCCGGGCGCAGTAACTTACTCCTGTAATCTCAGCACTTTGGGTGGCAGAGGAGGGTGGATCACCTGAGGTCAGGAGTTTGAGACCAGCCCGGTCAAGATGGTGAAACCCCGTCCCTACCAAAAATACAATAATTACCTGGGTATGGTGTTGCATGCCTGTAATCGCAGCTACTCGGGGGAGCTGAGGCTGAGGCAGGAGAATCGCTTGAACCCGGGAGGCAGAGGTTGCAGTGAGCTGGGATGGTGCCATTGCACTCCAGCCTGGGCAACAAGAGTGAAACTGTCTCAAAAACAAACAAAAAACTCCCAAGATGAGGCAGGCGAGGGCCTCCTAGAAAGTGCTCTGTCTTCCCCCCGGGTAGGAGGACCCCACCTGGGACACAGGGAAGGAAGGCAGGGTTCAGGGACTGGGGTGGCTCTCAGAGGAGAGGCCTGAAGGTGCACCCAGCAGAGGATGTGGAAGGAGGAGGGAAGCAGGGAGCGGGCGGGCTGGGAGGCCCAAGGGCCCAAAGATTCAACACTGCTGTGGTCCACCCGGCAGGCGCGGTGTGCTCTCCTAGGTGAAGAGGGACAGGCGGGAGTGTAGGTGGGGGAGGGAGTGGGCAGAAGCCCACGGATGCCGCTGACCTCCCCAGGCCCTGTGCCATGGTCGTCCCCGACTTCGAACTGATATGCGAGATTATGCTGGTGGCCGAGGGCTTTCTGGAAGCCCGCCTTCTGGCCAGGAAGTTCATCACCCTGTACACCTTGTGCAAGGAGCTGCTCTCGAAGCAGGTGTGTGTGTCCTGGAGCTCGTGACGGGTGCGGGGGGGAGGCTGAGGTGCAGGCAGCAGCCAGGGTTGGCTTCCGGACCTGCCTGCTGGCCGTGGGAAGGTGAGCCCACGTCTGCCCCCCTGTGCCCACTGCCCGCAGGATCATTACGACTGGGGCCTGAGAGCCATCAAGTCTGTGCTGGTGGTGGCCGGCTCCCTGAAGAGGGGCGACCCCAGCCGGGCGGAGGACCAGGTGCTGATGCGGGCGCTGAGGGACTTCAACATCCCCAAGATCGTGACCGACGACCTGCCTGTGTTCATGGGACTGATCGGGGACCTCTTCCCGGCTCTGGACGTGCCTCGGAAACGAGACCTGAATTTTGAAAAGGTTGGTACTCCTGGACCTCGGGTCTGTCCGGGGAAGCCTGCCTGGCTGGGGCTTCCTTCCCGCTGATGTTGGACGGGTGGGGACCCGTGTCACACACACGTTTCCCGGCGCTAGAGAGAGACCTCTGAGCCACAGCTGTCTCTGTGGCCCTGGCCCTCCCCACTCTCTCCGTGCTGGGGGAGGTCAGTCTCTCAACTGGGGTTGGGGGACTTCGGGCAAACCGATCCCCTGCACAAGGTCGCAGTGGAGCTATGTGAGCTCTCAACGTGGACAGCAGAACTTGCAAAGGCATGTGCGTTGGAGAGCAAGGCCGCCTGCCAGAGGGCAAGAAGCCCCCAGCCTCCCAGTGAGAAGAAAGGCTGCTTCAGTTCCTCACCCAGCCTCATCCGTGTCTCCCCAGATCATCAAGCAGAGCATCGTGGAGCTCAAGCTGCAGGCGGAGGACAGCTTCGTGCTGAAGGTGGTGCAGCTGGAGGAGCTGCTGCAGGTCCGCCATTCGGTGTTCGTCATCGGGAACGCGGGCAGCGGCAAATCTCAGGTGCGTCACCCCTGCAGGGACCCTGCAGGGATCTGGCATGGTGGGGGAGGGCTGGGGCGAAGGGTCAGCCCTCCATCACTCCCCGCCACCCCGGAGACCCCAACCCAGTACATCCCGGGAGCCCTCCGGCCTGAGTCATGGGCCAGGGAGGAAGCTGGAGGCCGAGGAGGAGGGGAGGAGTGGCCACAGCCCCTGGTCCCTGATCTCCGGGTGAGGCCTCCCTCCCTGTTCCTCCTTGTCTTCCTGCTCTTCTCTCCTTGACGTCAGTCACTTGTCTCCCTGTCCCTGTGGCCAGCCCGACCCATCGCCCTCCTGTCCCCTGCCATGGCCTGGAGTGTGGTGACATGCAGAGGGTAGTGGCGGATGTGACTGATGTCTGTGACGTGGAAAATTCCATGCCAGCCAAGTGTCCAGCCAGAGGCCCACAGGCTGGGCTCTTCTACTATTGTTTAAGAGCACTCCCAACGCCAGCCACACGGGAAAGCTCACCCCAAGCGATGTTTTAAAAGGCTGAGGCTGCATGAACCCAGTTTCCTAAAAAGGAACTCGGACATACACATACAGGAAATGTCCTCAACTGCATCTTTAAAGCTCATTTTCCCTGAATGGAGGATTATGGGGAGTTTTCCTAGATGGTTTTTCAGTGTGTGCGTATTACTTGTACCATGAGGAAGGAAGTAATGTGAGTGTTTTCAGAGCCTCGCACAGTCTAGGGCAAGCAGCTCTCCACAGGCTGCAGACACAGGGGACAGTTAGCTTCCCGTCACCCAGGCCACCTTCACCTCAGTCATGGTTGGGGGGTTTAAACTCACCTACCTGCCCCCAAAGCAAACCTGATCCAGAGAAGGGTTCAGCCTCGTGGTTCATAAAAGGCATCCAGGGCCGGGCGCGGCGGCTCACGCCTGTAATCACAACACTTTGGGAGGCCGAGGCGGGGTGATCGCCTGAGGTCAAGAGTTCAAGACCAGCCTGGCCAACATGGCGAAACCCCGTCTCTACTAAAAATACAAAAATTAGTTGGACATGGTGGCAGGCGCCTGTAATCCCATCTACTCGGGAGGCTGAGGCAGGAGAATCACTTGAACCCTGAGGCAGAGGTTGCAGTGAGCTGAGATCACACCATTGCACTCCAGCCTGGATGACAAGAGTGAAACTCCATCTCAGGAAAAAAAAAAGAAAAAAAAAAAAAGCATCTAGGCCCACCCACGGTCCTGGGGTTAGTGGGGCAGGATGTGCCAGGAACATGGAGTCACACGTGAGTGACCCACACCTTCACCAGGTCCTCAAATCCCTCAACAAGACCTATCAGAACCTGAAGAGGAAGCCGGTCGCCGTGGACCTGGACCCCAAGGCCGTCACCTGCGACGAGCTCTTTGGCATCATCAACCCAGCAACCAGGGAATGGAAAGATGGTAACAAGGGTGGTCCCGGGACGGGCTGCAGCGGCTCACCCAGTCCAGTGCAGTGAGTGTGTGCTGAGCCATTCCCACATGCAAGGCCAGCCTCCCCAGGCTAGGGTGGAGTGCACAGGCACGTGGCCTGCAATAGTGGCACCATGGTGACAGAGTTTATGGGGAGCAGTGGGCACGTGGCACCTGGGCTGAGGGGTAAGGGATGGGGGCCACAGGAGCTGGGACAGTGAGGACTGCAGGCCTGCCCTGGGCGGGCCAAGGGGAGAGGCCAGAGCAAGGATGGGTGTGACCCATGCGGAGTGCATGGGAGCCCAGATGTGCAGGCTGGAGGCTGCCCGGGGAGCCCTTGCCTCAGTCGGTGGGCTCTGGGGAGGAGCTTCCCCTGGGAAGTGGCATGCCCAGGTTTGCACTTTATGAAAGGAACTCGGGATGTTGGAGAGTGGGCTGCAGAAAGGAGCCGTGAGAGCTGAGGAGGTGTCAGCGGGAGCGGGGTGGTCCTGACCAGGAGCCTAGGCGAGGGCTCTGCCTAGCCTGTCCCCCACACCCTACCCATCAGAAGTGGCCCTACCCCTGACCCGCTTTCCCTGTCCCCCTTCGCTGCCTTCTGCATGTACAGTTCACTTCCCCTGCTAGAAGGCAAGCTCTGTACCCCCAGCCCCCACCTCGCCCCATTCCATGCCTGACGCATGACGCGTGCTCCACAGACCTCTGCTGAGCATGAGTGGACAGATGGACAGAGCTGGGTGCACAGGTGCTGCGCCCCGTGGGGTGTTGAGCCTGGAAAAACTGAACCAGCCAGGGCTGCAAAGAGGGGCTAACAGGGAGGGCACAGGTCGGAGGAGGGCAGGCAGGGCCCCAGGCATGGAGAGGGCATGTAGAAGCGAGGCCACAGAGAAGGGAGGGCAGGGAGCCCGGGCACCTCATGCCCGAGGGCCTCTGCTGTCCCTCTGAAGTAGGGGACAGGCCACCTCCGAGAGAGAGGCCAGGGTCAGGACCGGTGGGGACTGGAATGGGGCCAGAGTGAAGGGCCCGGGGTTACACCACCCGCCTCCCCCAGGCCTGTTCTCCACCATCATGCGAGACCTGGCCAACATCACCCATGACGGCCCCAAGTGGATCATCCTTGACGGGGACATAGACCCCATGTGGATCGAGTCTCTCAACACCGTCATGGATGACAACAAGGTTCGCGGGCCCTGGACTCTAACCCCCGAGGTCGCCCAAGGCAGAGGGACAACGGGGTCTCACAGGGAGGCGCCTATGCAGCACTCAGGCCCTGCATGCAGGGCTTGGGGCAGGGGGCGTGTCTGGAGCTCCACAGGGAGCTATGAGTGAGGGGCGCTTTGTCGCGGGACTTGGTCACATGTGCTGTGGTTCTGCATGCACCTCACCTTACATTGTAGCAGCAGGATGGGTTCAGGGTAAAGGCCTGGGGAGCAGAAATGGTTATTTAGAATTGTCTAGAAGCCATTTTTCTAAAAATGCTCCTCAGTTGGATGCAGAAGGGAACACAAGACTTCCCAGGATGGGGAGGCATGACGGTTTGAGAAAGCAGCCGTGACTCCATGCTGCAGCCCTCCCCGGTGTGAGTGTCTAGAGGCTGCTGGAGTCAGGGAGGGCAGAGAAGCCCTGGGCCAAGGGACTAGGGCTGCGGGCCAGGGGTGGCAGAGCTGGCCTGAGCCTCTCCTCCTTGTTTGGAGGTTTGCTCCGAGGACCCCCACCCCGGAACACTACTGGGACGGCAGGTGTCGCCGCAGGACCCCACGGGCTGCTGTCCCCCTCCTAGGTCCTCACCCTGGCCAGCAATGAGCGGATCCCACTGAACCGCACCATGAGGCTGGTGTTTGAAATCAGCCACCTGAGGACGGCCACCCCAGCCACCGTCTCCAGAGCTGGCATCCTCTACATCAACCCAGCCGACCTGGGATGGAACCCGTGAGTGGGGCTCTGGCTTTCCTGTTCCAAACCTCGGCGGGGAAAGACAAAGTTGTTGGCCTGTTTTAGAGTTGCATATTCATTCATCATTCATGTAACAAACTGTGTACCAGGCCCTTACCGGGCACCAGGGCCGCAGCAGTGAAGGGGCGAGAGACAGACCCAGGAATAAATGGTATAAATCCACAGTGACACGAGGCAGGGCGGCTGAGCAAACGGACATTTGCACAAAGTGCCGGGGAGCAAGGGCTGGTGTGGGAAGGGAGGTCTTGGCCTCCATGGAGGTAGGAAGTCTTCCCAGGTGACTGAAGTTTGGGCTGCCGTCTGAAGGGTCAGGCTGCCTCTCGGGGATGAAAACAGACTCACCAGACAAGAACCCACGCTCACAGGGCATGACGGGGAGTGGGGTGTTCCCGGATGGGCAGTGGTCAGGTTCTCCTGGCCAGAGCATAAAGGGGGAGGCTGCCTCTGGCGGGAAGGTGCTGATGCTGGGCTAAGGTGCAAACGGCGCTTTCCAACGTGACGAGGAAAAGCAGCCGGTCTTGCCAGCAGGACGGGGGCCGCTGGGGATGGGAGAGGAAGGGATGGGTTTAAGAGATACCTGAAATCCGGAGAAATGGAAGACTTGATATTGATTCCAGAGGCATATTTTTGGGCTTGGACACATGGCTGGTGATTGATGGAGTAAGGGATTTCCTGGGGACATAGAAATGAGAGTTTTGTGCAAATGTCCTGCATGGACTTAGGCAGAAATCCCAGTGGGGCATTACTGGGGTAAGAGGCTTCAGAGGAGTGTCTTGGCTAGAGGTCACAGTTCATCCACCCGCCCACCCACTCATCTGCCCACCCGCCCATCCGCCTGCCCACCCACCCATCCACTCACCCACCCATCCACCCACCCACCCATCCACCCATCCACCCACCCACCCACCCACCCACCCATCCACCCACCCACCCACCCACCCATCCACCCATCCACCCACCCATCCACCCACCCATCCACCCATCCACCCACCCATCCACCCACCCATCCACCCATCCACCCATCCACCCATCCACCCACCCATCCACCCATCCACCCATCCACCCATCCACCCATCCACCCACCCATCCACCCATCCACCCATCCATTCACCCACCCACCCATCCATTCACCACCCACCCATCCATCCACTCACCCACCCACCCACCCACTCGTCCACTCATCCACCCACCCACCCACCCACTCGTCCACACATCCACCCACCCACCCACTCACCCACCCACTCATCCACCCACCCACCCACCCACTCACCCACTCATCCACCCACCCACCCACTCATCCACCCATCCCCCCACCCATCTATTCACCCACCCACTCATCCATACACCCACCTGCCCAGTACTTTGCACACCTGCTATGTGTGTCCAGGATATTCCATGCTGAGGAGCTGGGCTGTCCAGGAAAGATGTAGAGAGGGATGAGAGAAGTTGGCTTTCTGAGAAAAGCCAGCACTGTTGGGGAGGAAGAGGAATCTGTGAGGGATTCAGAGGAGGAATGAACCAAAGGCACAAGGGAACCCAGGACACGTCATCCCAGATACCCAGCGACAAAAGCTTCAGGAGGGAGCAGGCTCAGCAGGATGGCACCCAGAGTCAAGCCAAGGACAGAAGAGTTCCCATTGCATTTGGGAACCAGGTACACCTCCATCGCTCAGGGAGAACAGCTTCAGGGCGTGTTGAGGGCAGAGCCAGATGGCAGTGAGTTACGGAGGAGCCCACAGGAGGCTCTAGAAGTGAGGCCAGTCCTGCCTTTGAGTGCCGGAGGGTAGGGCTGGAACAAGAGGAACGAAGCTTTGCAGTGTTTGTCAAGACAAGAATGATGTTTGACCATGGGATGCAGGCATGGCTGTTTCCAGGTGTATGTAAGTCTACAGGCAAAGAAAATTAAGTTTCTGGAGTTCATGCTGATGCACGTCTTTGCTCTGTGCGTGGGAAGCGAGACCCTCTGCTGGGAGGCAGGCAGCACAGCGTGGCCGGGGTTTGAGAGGGACACCAAGTGAAATGTTCCCTTTGGAGACAGGGCCGGGAGCTGCTGAGCCTGGGTGCCTCTGTGCCGGCTTCTCCAGCAACACTTGCCGCTTACACAGCGTCCTCCAGCTGCTGAAACAATGATCACTAATGGGGCAGCTTCAAACAACAGACATCCTCTCCCAGCGCTGGAGGCCAGAAGTCTGTGACTGAGTAGGCAGTGATCAAGGAGTAGGCAGTGCTGGTTCCCTCTGAGGCTCTGAGGGAGAACCTGTCCCAGGCCTCTCTCCCAGCTCCTGGGGGCTCCCGGCAGTCCTTGGCGTCCCTCAGCTTATGGACACACCCCTCCCATCTCCTTGCCACACACGTGGCCTTCTCCGTGTGTCCGTGTCCAAATTTCTCGCTGCTTATAAAGACACGGCCATTGGATTCAGGGTCCACCCGAAATCCAGGATGATCTTGTCTCAAGATCCTTGATTACATCTGCAAATGCCCTTTCTCCAAACCAGGGCGCATTCTGGGTTCTGGGTGGACGTTCTTTCGCAGGGCCACCATTCCTACCCACTGCACCATGTGTGGGAGTTTCCAGGGTAGGCAAAGACAATGTCCCGGGAACTGAAACGAAGCCCAGGTAGGAGCTGCTGAGACACAGGGACAGGAAGAAGACAGGATTGTGGGGTCCTCAGGGGGACACCCTATGGGAGCAGAGAAGAGGGAGCCAGAAGCAAAGCCAGCATGAACCGAGGCAGGAATTGGACGCCTCCAAGGAGTAACCTAGAGGAAGCAGGAGGAGGAGACCTGAGGATTGGCAGAGGAGAGAATGGAAGTGGACGAGAAGCAGGCCCAGCGTCCCTAGATAGCAGGAGCAGCCGTCCTATAGGCAGCTGCCAGGAGCAGGGACACCCGACACACCCAGGATGGCCGTGGGGACAGGGCAAGAAGCCATAAGGATCAGACGTAAGAAAGTCGGCCTGTCTCACAAACATGTCTTTCTCCTGGGGCCTGTGCCGTGCGTATCAGAGCCAGCGCACACGTCGGCACGCACTCAGTGACTCCTACCAAGGCAGCATCACAAATTTGACACAAATATCTTCAAAGTAGAAGGCAGAAAGCAACAGCCTCTGCATAGATTTGCAAATCAGTCTCCCCTACTGAAGACCAACTGGACTCGGAATTCAGTTCTCAGCTGCGACAGGCATGGAGACACCTTGCTTCGCGTAGAGACGTATGAAGGTTTCCTCTATTATGCTGGATAATACAGTGTGCTGCACAGCAAAGACATTC
Organism: Theropithecus gelada; assembly: GCF_003255815.1. Lineage (NCBI taxonomy): Eukaryota > Metazoa > Chordata > Mammalia > Primates > Cercopithecidae > Theropithecus > Theropithecus gelada. Next base: position 51,824,874 of record NC_037684.1, on the reverse strand, counting down.
AGCTCTCAGTTCTCTGTTGTGATAGAGGTTCAGGAAGGAGCGGAGGTCCCAGGACAAGAGCACACTCACAGAAGAGTGAGTGTCTGGCCGGGCACGGTGGCTCATGTCTGTAATCCCAGCACTTTGGGAAGCTGAGGTGGGCAGATCATCTAAAGTCAGGAGGTCAAGACCTGCCTGGCCAACGTGGCGAAACCCCATCTCTACTAAAAATACAAAAATTAGCCAGGCGTGGTGGTGCGTGCCTGTAATCCCAGCTACTTGGGAGGCCAAAACAGGAGAATCACTTGAACCCAGGAGGCAGAGGTTGCAAGGAGCTGAGATCACACCACTGCACTACAGCCTGGGCAACAGAGCAAGACTCCATCTCAGAAGAAGACGAAAAAAAAAAGAGTGAGCATCTGTCTAAAGAGGGCTGTCTGTCGGTTGATGTAGGGCAGGCTGGCTGTGTGTGCTAACAGGAGCTTCCTGCTTAAGCCCTGAGCATCCTGAAAATGATGCACATGCTGTGCTCACTGGCACTCAAGGGAGCCAGGCGCTAGTGATGCTTTTAGCAGACGCTGATTTGGCGACACTTACCCTGGACAGGCCCTCTTCTCTGAGCTTTAAAAATATCAGCCCATGTAGTCCTTGGAAATGAGGGTCATGGAAACATCACCCATGTTTACAGATGAGAAACCAGGGACAGAGGCATGTGCAGTAACTTGCCAAAGCAGCAGCTGGCCATGGTAGAGCCAACTCAAGCCTGGGTAGTCAGGTCCCAGAGTCCACACCCCTCACCGCCATGGCGGGCCACCTCCACACAAACCACCCAGAGGTGTCTGTGGCTGAAAGTCCGGTGTGGCTCTTCATGGATTGCTGGTTGTATTGATTTGGACTCTTACACTGAACATGGCAAATTCAACTCAAGCTAACTGAAGCTTTAAAAAAAAAGCACCAAGGGGTGCTTCGGGCATGGCTGGATCCAGGAGTCCAGATGATGTAATGAAATATCCCCGCTCCTATCCTTGTCTCTCCTTTCTACCCACTTCCTGTCCCCACCTTCCCGCCCCTGAGATGACATCATGAGATCTTTCTCCTTTTCTGTTCTTCTCCCATCCCCCAGCCCTTGGTATGTGCGTCGCCTGTGATAGCAAGAACAGCTCCCAGCTGTTCTAGACCTACAGCACCCCCATAGCTAGCAAGCCCAGAGAGGGCACAGCCCCCACGATCCTGGCACCCTCCTCCGACCCTTACAGGGCCTGCAACTTGCCCCTCTGGCACCCTCGTTTGGACCCATTGCCATACAGGCGTGGCAAGCCTGAGGGCAGCCCCAGCAGAATTGGGTGGAGGTGAGGAGGGGCGTTTACCAAGGCAGGGACACTGGCAGACCCAGAGCAGTGGCCGTGTCATCGGCACCTCCTGTCACCCCCAGGGTGGTGAGCAGCTGGATCGAGAGGCGCAAGGTGCAGTCGGAGAAGGCCAACCTAATGATCCTCTTTGACAAGTACCTACCCACGTGCCTGGACAAGCTGCGCTTTGGGTTCAAGAAGATCACACCAGTGCCGGAGATCACGGTGATCCAAATGATCCTGTACCTGCTGGAGTGCCTGCTCACAGAGAAGACCGTGCCCCCCGACTCCCCCAAGGAGCTGTACGAGCTGTACTTCGTGTTCGCCTGCTTCTGGGCCTTCGGCGGGGCCATGTTCCAGGACCAGGTGATGCACCTCGGGGGCCTGGCCACCCACACAGGGTCTCTTGGCATCCCGCTGAGCTGGGCCCTGATTTTCACTTCTGTGTCTCAACAGCTTGTAGATTATCGAGTGGAGTTCAGCAAATGGTGGATCAATGAATTTAAGACCATCAAGTTCCCCTCACAGGGAACGATTTTCGACTACTACATTGATCCCGACACAAAAAAATTCCTGCCCTGGACAGATAAAGTGCCCTCCTTTGAGCTGGATCCTGATGTCCCACTGCAGGTAACTGTCCCCAAAGCAGGGCCACTGACTGGCAAGTTAGAGGCAGGAATCTGTGCAGCACCCCCCACACGCCTGCATAGAACGTCCAAATGCCCGATTTTCAACAGTAGGACCTTTTTGGTAGAACATGGCCTGCACGCTAACAGGAGACAGAAGTGTCTGAGAGTCACAGCTTCCTCCCCTCCCTCCCCTCCCTCCCCTCCCTCCACCTCCCCCAGGCCTCTTTGGTCCACACCACGGAAACCATCCGCCTCCGCTACTTCATGGACCTGCTCATGGAGAAGTCCTGGCCAGTGATGCTGGTGGGGAACGCGGGGACGGGCAAGTCGGTGATGATGGGGGACAAGCTGGAAAGCCTGAACACCGACTACTACCTGGTGCAGGCCGTGCCCTTCAACTTCTACACGACCTCGGCCATGCTGCAGGGTAAGGCTGGTCTGGTCACACCCTGCCTACCCGGCTGACCCCACAGCCCCCATTCCCTGCTGTCCCCTCTCACTGCAGGCCCAGGCACTCGCCAGCCACTTTGCACCTTCTCACTTCCCACGCCCCACCCGCTAGCCTTTCCTTCCTGAGTCGGAGACAAAGGAGGAGCAGCCGGGACCCCTCTTTCTGGTGCTCCCCGGTGGGCGTGGTGATGGGGGTTTGATGGCCAGTCGAGGCAGCAGGTCCCCCGGGAGTGTCTCAGCCAATCTGAGGTGATCCAAAGGTGACGAGGGCAAGGTTCCTGCCACCCTCACCTCTCATCGCTCTGTTTATTCCTGGGGCTGTAGCCGGTGCTCCCTCAAGGGCCACTTTCAGGGCAGGTGCATTTGGTAAAGTTGGATCCCAGCCAGGTCCCATCTTCTGTCCTCCAGGGGAGCAGGTAACGTCCCTCCCTACCTAACAGGCTCTGGCTCAGGAGACTCAGGTGGGCAGCTGGCCCTCTGCCCTCTCTAGGGGTGTTGGAGAAGCCGCTGGAGAAGAAATCAGGGAGGAACTACGGGCCGCCAGGCACTAAGAAGCTCATCTACTTCATTGACGACATGAACATGCCCGAGGTGGACAAGTATGGGACGGTGGCCCCACACACCCTCATCCGGCAGCACATGGACCACCGGCACTGGTTAGATGGGGCGGGGCCCGGGGGAAGGGCGTGGCCACGGGGCAGTGAGGGCAGGGCCAGGGAGGAGCGCAGGAAGAGGTGGAGCCCCAGGGCAGTAGGGCCGACTGGTGTGGGGCCATGGGGACGGGGCTGCAACCTGGGTTGGGAGACACGGGTCGTAGCTGGGCCCCCAAGCTTGTGTGGCCACAAGGCATTGAGGCAGGGCCAGGGCAGGGGAGAGGTTGTATCAGTTTCGTCCATCGCCCATTTCACAAACATATAGCTGTGGCCTAGAGCCCCAGTGGAGGGGATCCCCTTCCACTAAGGTGTCTGTCCCACCGGGAGATGAAGAAGCACATTACCTGGTAAAGGAAGAGCCCTGAGGAAAACCCCCAGCACAGTCACAGAGGAGCCCCCAGTTCCTCAGAGTCCCAGCAGAGAGATGCCCCTGGGGAGATAGTGCTCAGCTGGAAGCTGTGTCGCCCTGGCTGTGGGACCTTGGAGAGCATTCTGGGTGGAGAGAATGCCACGTGTAAAGGCCTTGCGGCAGGTGAAGGAGCCCAGGGAGGGCCCGGTGTGGCAGGAATGTGAGAGCCAGAGGGAGAGGGTACCCAGGGCAGCTGCGGCCAGAATCCCAGGGCCTCAGTACAGAGTGCAGACTTTCTCCTAATGGCACCAAGAAGCCGAGGGTGGCACATTTAGGTTTGCAGCTTGGAAAGATGAGAACATTCAGGTCAGTTGTCTCTCTTTTTTTTTTTTTTTTTTGAGACGAAGTCTCGCTCTGTCACCCAGGCTGGAGTGCAATGGCTCGATCTTGGCTCACTGCAACCTCCACCTCCTGGGTTCCAGGAATTCTCCTTCCTCAGTCTCCTGAGTAGCTGGGAATAAAGGCGTCCGCCACCACACCCAGCTAATTTTTGCACTTTTAGTAGAGAAGGGGTTTTGCTATGTCGGCCAGGCTGGTCTTAAACTCCTGACCTCAGGTGACCCACCCGCCTCGGCCTCCCAAAGTGCTGGGATTATAGGTGTGAGCCACCGTTCCCAGCCACAGTTGTCTCCTAAAATAAGCAAGTATCCCAGGCCAAACCGGAGCCTTCTCAGGCCAAAGGAGCCTAGAAACCGGTCCGTTTGTTCGTGAAGCCTGGTCTCATGCCAAGAAAGGGAGGCATGGGGGATTAGGTTGCCTACTTAAGGTCAGGGCCCTAATGAGTGGCAGAGCTGGATTATTTTTTTTATATGTATATTTTTTCCGAGACAGAGTTTCGCTCTTGTTGCCCGGGCTGGAGTGCAATGGCACGATCTCAGCTCACTGCAACCTCTGCCTCCTGGGTTCAAGCGATTCTCCTGCCTCAGCCTCCCGAGTATCTGAAATTATGGGTGCCTGCCACCACGCTCAGCTAATTTTTGTATTTTTGTAGAAATAGGGCTTTACCATATTGGCCAGGCAGGTCTTGAACCCCTGACCTCAGGTGATCCGCCCACCTCAGCCTCCCAAAGTGCTGGGACTATAGGCATAGGCCACTGCACTCAGCCGGAGCTGGATTTTGAGTGCAGATATGTCTGACTCCATCACTTGCCTTTTCCTCACTAAACGACACTCCCAGAGCTCACAACTGTAGGAAGCCTATGCTGTGCTGCAGGCTGTGATGTGGGGACGTGGGCATGAGAGGTGGCTCCCTGCGGGAGGTGATATAGCTGCCACTCTGAGCAGGGAGCCTGGAGAGAGTCTGACATCATTTCAGAAGAATTGCCCGTGGTGTGGGGTGGGAGATTGGAGGGTACCCAGACAGGAGAGGAGGGCAGGTGCATGCATGAGAGCCCACTCGTTCCTCTCTGCAGGCAGGTCTACTGTGAGGACCATGGGGGCTCAGCCTCGGCTCCCCCAAGTCTCAAGTCCCCTTCCAAGAGCTTCACAGGGTCACGTGTTCTTGTAAAATGTCCTTAAGATTTTTGTTTTCTTTTCCTTAAGGAGGGACCGCCACATTCTTAAGCTTCAGCCCTAGGTCCACATCTGCCGTGGAGTTTACCCTGAAGGATCTTCAGGAGGGGCGGCAGAATCAGATTTGAGTTTTCAAAAGATAAAAGATCCCTCTAGAATATTGGATTAACATGGCCCCACGACAGCAGGGAAGGATGGACCGTTTAGTGGATGTGTCAGGAAAAGGCTCACTTGTGGAAGAAAAGTCAGGCAGACAAGATGGGGCCCATGGGAAGGACAGGCCCACAGGCAGAGGGTGAACTGTGAGGTGGATAGAAGCAAACAGGGACAACATCCGTGACCTGAGAAGTGTGCGCGGGGGAGGACTTCTCAGACAAAAGTTTCACAAGCACACACAGAAAGGCAAAAAATTGATGGCTGTGATTGAAATCAAAATTAAGGAATTTCACTCAATGAGAGACACCATGTACAAATATAATGGAGAAATAAAATAATGGAAGAAAACATTTGCAATGTGTAAAATTGACAATGGATTAATATCTGAAATATACAAGGAATTACTAGAAACTAACAAGAGACAACAACTTTCAGCATACAGCGTGCATAATGGCGGGGAAAAAAACAAAGGTGCTGAGCACAGTGGCTCGCGCCTGTAATCTCAACATTTTAGGAGGCGGCGGCAGGAGGATCACCAGGTCACCTAGTGAGACCCTGTCTCTATAAAAACTTAGCCGGGCATGGTAGTGTGAGGCTGAGGTTGGGAGGATGACTTGAGCTCAGGAGATCAAGGCTGCCATGAGCCGTGATCACCAATGCACTCCAGCTGGGGTGACAGAGCAAGACCCTGTCTCAGAAAAAAAAAAAAAAAAAAAAAAGTAGTGTAGTGTGACATCAAGGAAATTATTCAGCCTATTTTATTTATTTTTTAAACAAAGTCTCGCTCCGTTGCCCAGGTTGGAGTGCAATGGCATGATCTCGGCTCACTGCAACCACCGCCTCCCAGGTTAACGCCATTCTCCTGCCTCAGCCTCCCGAGTAGCTGGGATTACAGGCACATGCCACCACACCCGGCTAATTCTTGTATTTTTAGTAGAGACAAGGTTTCACTATGCTGGCCGGGCTGGTCTCGATCTCCTGACCTCAAGTCATCTGCCCACCTCAGCCTCCCAAAGTGCTGGGATTACAGGCGTGAGCCACTGTGCCTGACCTATTCAGCTTATTTCATAATAGCAGCCATTAATAATTATCCTGATGACAGGGATGGTGAACATTTTTTTTTTTGCATACTTACTGTATGTCAGGTACCCTTCCCAGTGTTTTTTCATATGTTAGCTCATTTTATCCTCCTAATGACCCATCGCACAGGAGAGGATATTGAGGCAGAGAGATGTTAACCAAGTTCCCAGAGCCCCAGCATTGCTCAGAGGAAGAACTGGAACATAAAGCCCAGCCTGCTCTCTGAGCCACTCTTTTGCCTCTTGTTTCAAAATTTCTCTTGAGAGCGTGAAGTCACAGCAGCTGCTTCACATATTGTCAGTGTCTTTGGAGGGTTTTTAAAACCACATGGAGTAATCCCAGCATTTGGGAGGCCAAGGCAGGCAGATCACAAGGTCAGGAGATCAAGACCATCCTGGTTAACATGGTGACACCCCGTCTCTACTAAAAATACAAAAATTAGCTGGGCATGGTGGCGGGTGCCTGTAGTCCCAGCTAGTCGGGAGGCTGAGGCAGGAGAATGGTGTGAACCCGGGAGGCGGAGCTTCCAGTGAGCCAAGATCACGCCACTGCACTCCAGCCTGGGCGACGGAGCAAGACTCTGTCTCAAAAAAACAGCAACAACACCACCAAAAAAAAAAAAACAAGGAGGGCATTCTTGGAAGCGAAGTGGGGGCAGGGGGTGGCTCCTCCAGGCCGGGGGTGCAGCATGAACGCTGGTCTCCCCCCTCAGGTACGACAGACATAAGCTGACGTTAAAAGACGTCCATAACTGTCAGTACGTGGCCTGCATGAACCCCACTTCTGGATCCTTCACCATCGACCCCAGGCTTCAGGTAAGCAGAAACCACACTCGTTCCCGTCACCTGCTGTGAGTCTGAGGCTTGCTTCTGGCAAATGAGAGGAAAAACTTTGGTTTAGGATGTTAGGGTTGCAGGCTGACATTCTCTGGAGAACTCCTTAACCTTGCAGAATGTATCAGAAAATTCCAGGGCATGGGGAGGACGGACAGCTAGCCAGCCTTCCCTGTGACCTGGTCAACTGGCAGAGTTAGCCGATAAAAATGCAGTCAAATCTGAACTCCAGGTAAATACGTTTTTAGTCTAAGTATGTTACATACAATATTTGGGGCATACTGTTCTTTTTTTGTTTTGTTTGTTTTTGTTTTGAGGCTGAGTCTCACTGTGACGCTCAGGTTGGAGTACAATGGCACCATCTCAGCTCACTGCAACCTCTGCTTTACAGGTTTAAGCAATTCTCCTGCCTCAGCCTGCCGAGTAGCTGAGACTACAGGTGTGCGCCACCACACCTGGCTAATTTCTGTATTTTTAGTAGAGAGGAGGTTTCACCATATTGGCCAGGCTGATCTCGAACTTCAGACCTCAAGTGATCCACCCGCCTCGACCTCCCAAAGTGCTGGGATTACAGACGTGAGTCACTGTGCCTGGCCTGGGACATACTATTCTTAAATATATATATACACACACACACACACACACATATATATATATATTTGTTGTTTATCTGAAATTTAGATTTAGCAGGGCATCCTGTATTTTATCTGTAGCCCTTACCCGGACAGACTTTGCCTCTAAGTTATCTGAACACACAGAGACCTGGATTTAAACCCAGGCCTGTGCTCTGAGCCCCTCTCTTGCCTATGCCAAAATTCTTCTTGAGAGCATGAAGTAAGTGTGACTGTTTCACGTGTAGTGATACTTAATGCGGTTTTACCACGTGCAAGGCACAAGGAGGGTAACTGCCCATTCTGACAGTGCCTAAAAGACCTTCGACCATGAGGACAGGGGCCACTCTCCCGCGAAGGTGGCCCTGGCCCCAGGCAGGACCCCAAGAGCTGGCTGACGGGAGTTTGTGGTTGTTCCCGGGCAGCGCCATTTCTGCGTGTTTGCTGTGAGCTTCCCTGGCCAGGAGGCCCTCACCACCATCTACAACACCATCCTGACACAGCACCTGGCCTTCCGCTCAGTCTCCATGGCTACCCAGAGGATAAGCAACCAGCTGGTGGCCGCGGCCCTGGGTAAGCTGGCTGGCCTCATCCCCTCTCCCGTCGGTAAAACCTACGGCTCTGTGGGCTGATAGTTCTTCACATTTTCCCTTGATAAATATTTAATTTGTACTTCTGAATCAATATTTTTAAAACGATGCTATGTTTCAACAGGAGAAATTGTGAAATACAATTGCTTCATGGGGAGGTAGAGGCTAGGAAATTCGATACACAAATGATTTAAGGAGAACAGCAAACTTCCTCTTTGAAGAGCTGTGCAGATTTCTTACTCCAGTTGTCACCATTTTGTAGTCCATTGGCTTTAGAAACTTGAAGCTTGCACTTCCTGGGGCCGTTAAGAGTACATAAGAATCCACGTGTCTTTTTCTTCTAACAGCTTTGCATCAGAAAGTTGCAGCAACATTTCTTCCCACGGCCATTAAGTTTCATTATGTCTTCAACCTCAGGGACCTCTCCAATATTTTCCAGGTACTGCTCTTGTAGCTTTGTGTCATGCCTGCCTTACGGCCCAGTGCCCAATCCACAGTTGCTTTCCTCACCACAGCTCTCAGGGAGGTGTGGACTGACGATGGTGGTGATAGTGATGGTAATGATAATGGTGGTGATGGTGGTAATGGTGATGATGATGATAATGGTGGTGGTGATGGTGATGACGGTGGTGGTGACAATGGTAGTGACGGTGGTAATGGTGATGGTAGTGGTGATGGTGGTGGTGATAATGATGGTGGTGATGACAATAGTAGTAGTGATGATGATGGTGATAGTGGTAGTGATGGTGGTGATAACGGTGGTGGTGACAGTGGCAGTGATGGTGGTGATGGTGATGGTGGTGGTGATGGTAAGAATGGTGATAATGATGGTGGTGATGATGGTGATAGAGGTAGTGATGGTGGTGATAATAGTGGTGGTGGTGGTGATGGTGATAATGGTGATGGTGATATGATCGTGGTGATGGTAATGTGGTGGTGATGTGATGGTGGTGGTGGTAGTGGAGATGATAATGGTGATGGTGATGATGATGGTGATGATGTGGTCATAGTTACGATGATAGTGATGGTGATGATGGTGGTGGTGATGGTGGCAATGTGATGGTTATGATAGTGATGGTGATGGTGAAGATGGTGGTGATGGTGACAATGGTGATGATGGTGATGGTGGTGATGGTAATGATGGTGGTGGTGATGGTGATGATGGTGATGATGGTGGTGATGGTGATGATGGTGGTGATGGTGGTGATGGTGATGATGGTGGTGGTGATGGTGATGATGGTGGTGATGGTGGTGATGATGGTGATGGTGGTGATGATTGTGGTGATGTGATGGTTATGATAGTGATGGTGGTGGTGATATGATGGTGTAATGGTGATGATGGTGGTGTTACGGTGGTAATGGTGATGGTGGTGATGATGGTGATGTAATGATGATGATGGTGGTGGTGGTGATGGTTATGTTGGTGGTGATGGTAATATTTCATTTACTGACTGCTTACTCTGAGTCAGGGATTGGGTTTGGCACCTTACATTCCTATTTTCTCCTCCAACAACACATAAGTTTGGTGCTTATATCCCCATTTTGTGGCTGAGTTTGTGGCTGAGGGAGGCTAAGTTACGCCCACCTCCTCCCATTTAAAGTATCAGCCCAGGCGGGTGCAGTGGCTCATGCCTGTAATCCCAGCACTTTGGGAGGCTGAGGCAGGCAGATCACGAGGTCAGGAGTTCGAGACCAGCCTGGCCAACATGGTGAAACCCCATCTCTACTAAAAATACAAAAATTAGCCAGGCATGGTGGTGCGTGTCTCTGTAGTCCCAGCTACTCAGGAGGCTGAGGCAGGAGAATTACTTGAACCCAGGAGGCAGAGGTTGCAGTGAGCCAAGATCGTGCCACTGCACTCCAGCCTGGGCAACAGAGTGAGACTACATATCAAAAAGTAAAAATTAAAATAAAATAAAGTATCAGCCCAAATGCCACGCCCTCACAGAGGCCGCTCCTCATCCCTCACACTCTGTCTCACTGCCCTGGGTGTGTTATTCAGAGCACACATCATAGTGTGCAGTTACCTTGTTTCTTTGTGTACCTGGCCACCTCCCCCACTGGCATTTCAACTCCACAGCGTCAGGGTCTGTTGCATCATCGCTGTGCCTGGGAAATTCAAGGCCCTCAATAAGCTCTTGTCAAACTTGCCCAGGGTTGCTTGCTTAGTAAATGGCCAAGCCAGGACTGGACCAGATAGGCTTGCTGCGGTACCCAAGCCTGTGACCTGCCCTGTGGCATCAGTCACCTGGTTCCCCTTGCAATTAGCCTCTTTTGTCCCTCCTCCACCATTCACTTTACTAGAGGATGAGGCCCCAACCCTGTCCTGTGAGGAAAACTCCACATCTCTCAGGACACAGACACACACTCTGGCATCCGGGATTTGTGGGACTTCCGTGATGAGTGGCTTCCCTGGCCCCAAGTGAATGCTGTGTCAACAGCTGAACAGGTCCCCTCATCCCAGGGGAGGGGCTGCTGCTCAGGTCATCTGTGTCTAGCACTGGGCTCGCCTTCATAACAGCTGATGGTGCTGACCATCCCGTATTTGGGGCAGGGACTCTTATTTTCCACAGCAGAAGTTCTGAAAACCCCACTGGACCTTGTCCGCCTTTGGCTACATGAGGCTGAACGAGTGTATGGTGACAAAATGGTTGACGAAAAAGATCAGGAAACATTGCATAGAGTCACCATGGCCTCCACCAAGAAGTTCTTTGATGTAAGTCAAGCTGCTCGGTCCCTCTGCTGAGCCCAGAACGGCTCCAAGAGGGTGGAGCATTGGCAGCCAATGAGAACTGCAGCCCTCTCGGAAGGGCCCTTTGTTGGGGGTGGGAAGATCCATGTTAGGTTCCACGCGATAATTCAGCACATGGCCATGGATCTGAGGGTTCTCCGTGATAATTCCTGCACGTGGCCATGGATCCGAGGGTTCACATGATAATTCCAGCACGTGGCCATGGATCAGAGGGTTCCACGTGATAATTTCAGCACGTGGCCATGGATCCGAGGGTTCCACGCGATAATTTCAGCACGTGGCCATGGATCTGAGGGTTCCACGCGATAATTCCAGCATGTGGCTGTGGATCCAAGGGTTCACGCGATAATTCCAGCACGTGGCTGTGGATTCAAGGGTTCCACGCGATAATTCCAGCACGTGGCTGTGGATCCGAGGGTTCCACGTGATAATTCCAGCACGTGGCTGTGGATCCGAGGGTTCCACGCAATAATTCCAGCACGTGGCCATGGATCCGAGGGTTCCACGCAATAATTCCAGCATGTGACTGTGGATCCAAGTGAGGAAGAATTGACCACTCAGTAGATCAGGGTGTGATCACCTCCCTCTGTCCACTTGGGATGGAGAAAGGCCCTGCTTGGCTCAGTGTGCCTCGCTGATGTGTCCCATGTATTCTTGGCAGAATCATTTCTTTGGACTATGAATTCATTCCTAATATGGTGGGGATGGGACCCTCCCACCCTAGGAAATTTTGCCCCAGTGGTTTGCTGGGCCCACAGCAGCAGATTTGGGCCCCTGGAGACTTGGCCTGGTACCCCGGCGTGACCTCCTAGGTCACTTTGGCAAAGTACTGAGCTGCTGATAACTATCTGTGCGGTCGTGGTGGCAAAAACCAGAAGTATCGTCTTTTTTTTCTCTAGGATCTTGGTGATGAACTCTTATTTGCCAAGCCAAATATCTTCTGCCACTTTGCTCAAGGGATTGGCGATCCTAAATACGTTCCTGTAACCGACGTGGCTCCTCTGAACAAGCTCCTCGTGGACGTCCTGGACAGCTACAATGAAATTAATGCAGTCATGAATTTGGTGAGCAGGCTGGAGCTGATAGCAAGGGCACAGGACCTGGACAGGGTCACCCTCTCCGGTTGCATTGTCAACATCCGAGTGGCATTCTGTGGGGCTGTGTGGCGCGCGGTGCACACCTCAGCGTGTGCAGTCTGTGCTGGTGAACAGAGGTGATTCCAGGTGCTGCAGGATGTTGCAGGATCTCTCCGGTTTCTGTAGGTGCTGTTTGAGGATGCCGTGGCTCATATCTGCAGGATTAATCGCATCTTGGAGTCTCCCCGGGGGAATGCCCTGCTGGTGGGGGTGGGTGGCAGTGGCAAACAGAGCCTCTCCCGCCTGGCAGCATACATCAGCGGCCTTGACGTGTTTCAAATCACCCTCAAGAAGGGCTACGGGATCCCCGACCTCAAGGTGAGAGCTTACAGTGCAATAAGCTGCCTTTTGGGGTAGAGTCGGGGAGTAAAGAAAAACTTCACTCCCTTTTCCAAAATGAAGCCAGCCAGCACAGGGAGTCCGAGCGTCACCAATAGCCCTTATCTAAAGGATCTTTATCTTAGAAACAGAGGCCAGAAAACCTCTGTGCGTGCCAGTGTGCGTGCCCATGTGACTGAGGTGAAGAGTGTGAAACCTTCCGGCCCAGGGGACTGAGGTGAAGAATGTGAAACCTTCCAGCCCATGTGACTGAGGTGAAGAGTGTGAAACCTTCCGGCCCGTGTGACTGAGGTGAAGAGTGTGAAACCTTCCGGCCCGTGTGACTGAGGTGAAGAGTGTGAAACCTTCCGGCCCGGGGGACTGAGGTGAAGGGTGTGAAACCTTCCGGCCCGGGGGACTGAGGTGAAGAATGTGAAACCTTCCTGCCCAAGGGACTGAGGTGAAGAGTGTGAAACTTTCTGGCCAGTGTGACTGAGGTGAAGAGTGTGAAACCTTCCAGCCTGTGTGACTGAGGTGAAGAATGTGAAACCCTCTGGCCTGGGGGACTGAGGTGAAGAGTGTGAAACCTTCTGGCCCGGGGTACTGAGGTGAAGAGTGTGAAACCTTCCAGCCCATGTGACTGAGGTGAAGAGTGTGAAACCTTCCAGCCCATGTGACTGAGGTGAAGAGTGTGAAACCTTCCAGCCCATGTGACTGAGGTGAAGAGTGTGAAACCTTCCGGCCCCTGTGACTGAGGTGAAGAGTGTGAAACCTTCCAGCCCGTGTGACTGAGGTGAAGAGTGTGAAACCTTCCGGCCCAGGGGACTGAGGTGAAGAGTGTGAAACCTTCCAGCCCATGTGACTGAGGTGAAGAGTGTGAAACCTTCCGGCCCGGGGGACTGAGGTGAAGGGTGTGAAACCTTCCGGCCCGGGGGACTGAGGTGAAGGGTGTGAAACGTTCCGGCCCATGTGACTGAGGTGAAGAGTGTGAAACCTTCCGGCCCATGTGACTGAGGTGAAGAGTGTGAAACCTTCCGGCCCATGTGACTGAGGTGAAGAGTGTGAAACCTTCCGGCCCGTGTGACTGAGGTGAAGAGTGTGAAACCTTCCGGCCCGGGGGACTGAGGTGAAGAGTGTGAAACCTTCTGGCCCAGGGGACTGAGGTGAAGAATGTGAAACCTTCCGGCCCGGGGGACTGAGGTGAAGGGTGTGAAACGTTCCGGCCCATGTGACTGAGGTGAAGAGTGTGAAACCTTCCAGCCCATGTGACTGAGGTGAAGAGTGTGAAACCTTCCGGCCCGGGGGACTGAGGTGAAGAGTGTGAAACCCTCTGGCCTGGGGGACTGAGGTGAGGAGTGTGAAACCTTCCTGCCCGAGGGACTGAGGTGAAGAGTGTGAAACCTTCTGGCCCATGTGACTGAGGTGAAGAGTGTGAAACCTTCTGGCCCGTGTGACTGAGGTGAAGAGTGTGAAACCCTCCGACCCGTGTGACTGAGGTGAAGAGTGTGAAACCTTCCGGATCATGTGACTGAGGTGAAGAGTGTGAAACCTTCCGGCCCGGGTGACTGAGGTGAAGAGTGTGAAACCTTCCGGCCCGGGGGACTGAGGTGAAGAGTGTGAAACCTTCCAGCCTGTGTGACTGAGGTGAAGAGTGTGAAACCTTCCGGCCCGGGGGACTGAGGTGAAGAGTGTGTCTATTGACTACTCGATGGACACAAGTCCAGAAAGTCAACCCAGATCACAGAGGCAGAGAGATTGAATTCCTGCCCTTGGTCACTAAGTGTCCCAAATTGTTCCCTATTGTCTGTCCAGATTACAGAATTCAGAGCCATGACTGGGTTTCTAACTGCATGCCTGAGAGGCTGAATGGCTGCTTTTGGAATGAATGAAATAAACATTAGAGTAAACATAAGATTTCCCATGCCCAAGACACACTGCTGAGGGTTTTTATTGATTTCTTACTCCTGAACATCTGCTTTCCCAAGCAACTGCGTGCCATTAGTTCAGAAGGAATCATCGTGCCTGAGATTAGACCTGAAATTGATTGCACCGTGCTACACGGTCATGCCTTCTCTGTGTGTGTGCTGGGGCCGCTGTTGTGGGGCCAGGACGATGCCAGACCCAAGGGGGAGCCCTAAGGGGACCCTCCCGCAGCACATGGCCCTGAGGCAGTCGCTGGGCTTGTGGCTTTAGCAGGCGGACCTGGAGCCACTGATGCTGGGAGTGGTGGGAGGCATCTGCAGGCAGAGACCCTGGAGGGGCAGTGCAGGCTGTGCCAGGGACAGCCAACCTCTGGGAGAGCCTCCAGTTTCTGGCCGGCTGTTTTCTGCCTTCCCAGTGGATTCTACTCCATATAGAAAGGGACCGGCCTGCTCTTTTTTGAACTCCTCAGATGGGCACTCCCGAACACAGCCCTGCCCTCTGGACCCATCAGTGGTATATCATGTCATGGGTTCTCAGCATATCTGATGGAGTTAGTTCACATTGGTGGTATCTGTGGCCACTCAAGTGTCGTTTGAACCTGGAGCCATATAGTTTTACTGAGCTTTCTCCATTGAAGTCTCTAGTCTATTAACTAAATCATGTTGGGTTACGTTCACGACAGCATCGTTTCCTTGCTCTGCCTCCCTGCAGGGATTTTCTTCCTGATCCTTCATGTCGGGGCTGATCATGGGTGCTCAGCCTCAGCCTCAGCCTCAGTGGTGCTATTTTATTCATCAGCATCAGCCGCTGCAGCCCTATGATCTGGGCTGTGGAATTTCACTGCCCCTACACGCATCACAAATCAGCTTTGCTATCACTGTCATTTCTTAAACCGCTTCTGTGGATTCAGAACGAAGGGCAGAGGTATACAGTGCTAAAAGTTTCTGTATCGTATTGGGGGAGCCAGACTCCTGAGCCATTTCCACATGATTCTTGTTCTAATAGTGCTGTCATAGTAACAGGCTCACCCCTATGAGGGTAACATACATGTTTGTGATTATGTAATATAAAGTAGGTCCTAGAAGCTGTGGCACCTGCTGGAGGCTACAGGTGCACAGGAAAGGGGTGGAGAATGGACCCTGGAGGACAGTGTGCTGTGTGAAAAGCCCTGGGCTTGGTCCCAAGAAAACGAGATGCCATCAAGATGTCTGAGCAGGGGATAGAGCAGGCAGAATGTGGTAGTGTTCTAGGACACGTGAAGGATAGTTTGAAAGCACAGAAACTGCTGTAGCGTGACCCGGGTGGAGATGGGGCACAAGCCCTGTGACCCCACAAAGGCTGAAAGCGGGCAGGTGCGACGAGAAGGGAGAACAGAGGAGGGGAAACCAGGGCCAGTGAGGGCTGTGCCTGCCGAGAGGGCGTGCGTGACCTTGGGGGCTTGGCTGGGGTCCAGGATCTGAAACCTTCAGATGCTACCGCAGCTACCCTCCCCACACCCCACACACAGCCCCCGGGGGCCAGGCAGTGGGCAGTTTTTATTTCTGGGAAACCTTCCCCGCAGCCTGAGTCAGCAGCCAGAGCTGGGCTGCCCCATGAAGAAAGCCTTTCAGCAGAATGAGGGGCCGTGGTCTCAGCAGCTCAGGTACCTCCCACCCCCGGCTTCCTACAAATGAAAGGGGAGGGGTGAGAAGCAGCCATCGGTGGGGTGGGGGCTTGGTCTCGTGTTATTCTCAGGGAGGAGGTCTTACTGCGCATCTCACACCCCGCACTCCCAAATCCTAACCCTAACCCTCGCAGCCCCACTCCCTAACCCTGACGTCTCACACATCCCCACTCCCAAATCTCGGCTCCGTGTCCTGCCTGTCCACTGCCAGTGGCATTGGCTATGGCAAGGAAAGGTGCCGCTGATGTTTTGGCCAGAGAAAGGGAAACCTGTGCCTCTTATTAATGGCTTGTCCCTAGATGGGCCTAGATGCAGGTGACGATTGCCACCCTCGGCTGACAGTGATGACAGGGACGCAGGCAGTTCCAGCTTCAGTAGCACCATGGGGCTCTCAACCACGACAGGAGGGAGGGTCGGGGAGAACCACCCTCGGGCCAGGCCCGGAGGAGACGAGATACCTGGGGATGAGGCGGTCAGTGCACAGCGGACACGTGGGGCTGGGAAGTGCAGGGACAGGATGCGGGTAGAGATGTGGGGACCAGCCTCAGCAGCATAAGAAGGCGTGAGTGGAGGGGACTGTGCCAGAGAGTGAGCGGGTGAGGTGGAAGCAGGCCGGAATCCAGGGGCAAACCAACGGTCACAGTGGGCAGGGTGAGGGCCACTCCATGTGGGACAGCGTGGTTGTGAAAGCCAGATGGGCCAGGTGTGGTGGCTCAAGCCTGTAATCCTAAGGCAGGAGGATCACTTGAGTCCAGGAGGTCGAGGCTGCAATAAGCTGTGATCATGCCACTGGTCTCCAGCCTGGGCGACTGAGTGAGGCCCTATCTCTAAAAAAGTAAAATCAGAAAAAAGGAAAAGATTTCTGGTATGGTCAGTCTCCACCCAGTGTCCTTGCTACACTGTGAAGTGAGAAGAGTTTTTGACTCACGGTCATCGCTGGCTCTCACATCGCTGGCTCTCACACTACGCCCCTTGCCTCAAGGCAGGGTCCAAGGACGTAGCCATGGCTCAAGTCCCACCTGCGGCCCACCCGCTTTTCCAGGCTCAGAGCTTCCCCTTGCTTTTTCTTAGCTTGTCAAAACATAGGAGATTTGAGGCTGGCTTCTGACTCTGGTCAACTCCCAAAGAGGAGGCCTGGTGAGGTTTCTCTCTAAACAGAGAGACTTCAGGGAGTCAGACTTTCTTCCGAAGAAGGGAGCAGCCATTGGGGTGCCTATATGGACACTTTTAAAGCCTCTTCAGTAAGTACAGAAGCCTATAGGTCTTGTTTTTTAAATTAAATATTATAGATAAGCAAATCACCAAAATGCTGGAAATATACATCACTACTTGGATAAACCTGGCAGGTGTTTCTGAACATATATATACATGGAAATGGCATATTCAAAAATAACAAGCTATTCCTACTGCTCTGTAACATGCTTAAAAAAAAAAAAAAAAAAACTTTTCATTTATTCTTGCAAAATTCCTGTGAAATCATCTTGTCGCCCTGTCCTTAAATCCTGCTCTGGATGACTCTGAAAGGGGGTTGACTGTTAAGGCTCCCAGTCCAAGCCTGCAGTATATTTATTCAGGGCCTCTTAAGGTCTCCATTTAAGATTTTTTTCTTTCCTTTTGCATGTGTGGTAAAATATACATAGTATAAAAATTGAGGCCGGGCGCGGTGGCTCTAAGCCTGTAATCCCAGCACTTTGGGAGGCCGAGACGGGCGGATCACGAGGTCAGGAGATCGAGACCATCCTGGCTAACACGGTGAAACCCTGTCTCTACTAAACACATACAAAAAACTAGCCGGGCGAGGTGGCGGGCGCCTGTAGTCCCAGCTACTCGGGAGGCTGAGGCAGGAGAATGGCGGGAACCCGGGAGGCGGAGCTTGCAGTGAGCTGAGACCCGGCCACAGCACTCCAGCCTGGGTGACAGAGCAAGACTCCGTCTCAAAAAAAAAAAAAAAAAAAAAAAAAAAAATTGACCATTTTCACTGTTATTTGTTTCTTTTTTTTGAGATGGAGTCTCACTCTGTTGCCCAGGCTGGAGTGCAATGGCACAATCTCAGCTCACTGCAACCTCCATCTCCTGGGTTCAAGTGAGTCTCATACCTCAGCCTCCCAAGTACCTGGGATTACAGGTGTGCGCCATGACGCGTGGCTAATTGTTGTATTTTTTGTAGAGACGAGGTTTCACCATGTTGGCCAGGTGATCTTGAACTCCTGACCTCATGTGATCCACCTGCCTTGACCTCCCAAAATGCTGAGATTACAGGTGTGAGCCACTGTGTCCGGCCTGTTTTTTAATTTTTTTTATTTTTATTTTTTTTCCAAGACAAATAGAGTAAGACATTTTTGGCTGGATGCGGTGGCTCACACCTGTAATCCTAGCACTTTGGGAGGCTGAGGTGGGCAGATCACTTGAGGTCAGGAGTTCAAGACCAGCCTGGCCAACATGGTGAAACTCTGTCTCTACCAAAAATACAAAAATTAGCCGGGCATGGTGGCACACGCCTGTAATCCCTTGGGAGGCTGAGGCAGGAGAACTCCTTGAACCTGGGAGGCAGAGGTTGCAGTGAGCCGAGATCGCAACACTGCACTCTAGCCTGGGCAACAGAGCGAGACTCTGTCTCAAAAAAAAGAAAAAGAGTAAAAAATTAAAGAGTAAGACATTTTCATCACCTTGAACATCTAGTTTGGTGGCATGAAGCACATTCACGCTGTTATGTGACCGTCACCACTATCCCTCTCCAGGACCCTTTCATCTTCCCAAACAGAAGCTCTGTCTCCTTTAAACAACAAGTCCCCATTCCCCCAGCCCCGCCCCTGGCAATCTCCATTCTTCTTTCTGCCCCTGACTTTGACTACTCTAGGGACCTCATGTAAGTGGAATCGCACAGTATTTGTCCTTTCATGTCTGGCTTATTTTACTCAGTGTCATGTCCTGAAGGTCTGTCCATGCTATAGCACATGTCAGAATTTCCTCCCTTTTTAAGACTGCATCATACTCCATTGCACAGATGGACCAACGTTTTAGGTACCTGTTCACGCATGGTTGGACACTTGGGTTGTCCTGATGGCTGCTGTGAACCTGGCTGTGCTCCGTTCAAGGTTTTGGGTCTCCTGCACCCTTCTTGTTTTCTTTTCCTTGGAGACAAGCTCTTGCTGTGTTGCTCAGGCTGGTCTTGAGCTCCTGGCCTCAGTCGATCCTCCCACCTCGGCCTCCCCAAGCCTTAGGATTACAAGCATGAGCCACCGCACCTGGCCTATGTTTCTTAGAAAGTTGGCCCCATGGACTGGGGGCGGTGGCTCACACCTGTAATCCTAGCACTTTGGGAGGCCAGGGCGGGCAGATCACAAGGTCAGGAGATCGAGACCATCCTGGCTAACACAGTGAAACCCCGTCTCTACTAAAAATACAAAAAATTAGCCAGATGTGGTGGTGGGTGCCTGTAGTCCCAGCTACTTGGGAGGCTGAGGCAGGAGAATGGTGTGAACCTGGGAGGTGGAGCTTGCAAGGAGCTAAGATTACGCCACTGCACTCCAGCCTGGACGACAGAGCGAGACTCTGTCTCAAAAAAAAGAAAAAAGAAAGTTGTCTCCGTGGCGGCATGGGTTGGTAATCCCAGTTACTTGGGAGGCTGAGGGAAGAGAATTGCTTGAACCCAGGAGGCGGAGGTTGCAGTGAGCCGCGACTGCACCGTTGCTCTCCTGCCTGGGCGACAGAGCAAGACTCCGTCTCAAAGCAAAAAAAAAAAAAGGTGGCCCCGTGGCCCCATGCTCTGGGTGGTTGTGGAGGATGTCTCTGATTGAGGATCTTCTTACCAAGGCCCCTAAGCATGTCCTCATTCCGTCCAGGTCGACCTTGCTGCTCAGTACATAAAGGCTGCCGTGAAGAACATTCCCTCGGTGTTCCTGATGACGGACTCCCAGGTGGCCGAGGAGCAGTTTCTGGTGCTGATCAATGACCTGCTGGCCTCAGGAGAGATCCCTGGGCTGTTTACGGAAGATGAGGTGGAGAACATCGTCTCCTCCATGCGACCCCAAGTCAAGTCCCTTGGCATGAACGACACTCGGGAAGCATGTTGGAAATTCTTCATCGAAAAAGTGCGCAGACAGCTCAAGGTGGGACTCCCGTCTTTGGCAGGGCCTCAGGAGCCCAGCTTGGCACCCATGGCCTACAGGGTTTAGGTTTTTGCTCTGCATACAGCAGGGGGACTGATCTTTCACGGGATGTGAAATCCTGTTAGGAGAGTGTGAGGGGTGGGGCTGTCTGATGAACCAGAGCCTGGAGACTTTTTCACGTGGGTCTGTAGAGGTATCTTGGGGCCAAAAGAAGTGTCTTACAGTCGTCCTTTGGTATCTGAGGAGGCTGGATTCCAGGACCCCCATGGATACCAGAATCCACAGAGGAATGGATGCTCAAGGCCCCGATATAAAACAGTGTCATATTTTTGAACACGCTCCCCCCTACTTAAATCATCCCTAGATTACTTATAATACCTAATATAATGTAAAATGCTATGTGAATAGTTATATTTTTATTTGTATTTTTTTTAAAAGAAATTTTCAGTCCATGGTTGGTTAAATCCACAGATGTGGACAGACAGCTGACTCTGTGTGGACTGCTCCCCACACACAGCTAGTTTAAGTAGATAAATGCACCTTGCACCTTGACTTTCTTTTTTTTTTTTTTTTTTTTTTTTTTTTAATTTGAGATGGAGTTTCACTTGTTGCCCAGGCCAGAATGCAATGGTGCAATCTTAGCTCACTGCAACCTCAGCCTCCTGGGTTAGAATGATTCTCCAGCTTCAGCTTCCCAAATAGCTGGGATTATAGGTGCCCGCCACCACGCCCAGCTAAATTTTGTATTTTTAGTAAAGATGAGGTTTCACCATGGTGGCCAGGCTGGTCTAGAACTCCTGACCTTAGGTGATCCACCTGCCTCAGCCTCCCAAAGTGCTGCCTGACCCCACCTTGACTTTCGACATTGCCTCTAGGGTAAGCAGGCTAAACTCCCCTAGTAGGACAGAGAACCCCTTGGATCTGTTGGCCTCGTCCTCTCCAGAGTTCAGTGGTGCTGCCCTTTGCAGGGTGCCAACCCCGTAGCTCTCCTGGGCTGTCCAAAGGCGTCCCCTGATGGGCACTGCCTGCTCCTGGATCCTCTTTGGTGCCCTGCCAGTGCCAGGTCTGTCCCACACCCTCACATCATCAGGCAATGAGAGGTGCAAAGTCAGCCAGGCAGTGAGCCACCGCCATGAGTAGCAGCATCTATGCAACACCTACGCCACGAAAGGGGACCAGAGAGCAAGGGCAGCTGGGAGGCTGAGACCCATGACAAGGGAGGTCCTCATCTAGCCAGAGAGCCCCCCAGGCCCGTCTCCACAGCACCTTCTCCAGCTGGGGTCCCAGGGACTCCCTGCCCTTTCTTGGAATTAGCCACTCTCCCTCAGGGCCCAGCGGGGACCCTTCCTGCTGAACTGAAGGGCTTGGAGTCTGGCCCGTTCTGGGGCCTCATCTGCCCAATGTGGGTGCCCACTCCCCATTCCTTCCTTTGCGTGGCCTTTTTTTAGAGAGGCAAGGGCCCCTTTCGGAGGGATTGGGACTGCTAGCCAGAGGCACGAAGCCAGATGAGCATTTATCCACTGCAATGCGGCGGCCGCCCTTCAAACCCAGAACTAGGATTGCGCTCCCCAGACCCTGGGCGGCTGAGCCGGGCAGGGCGCGTGGATTTCTGGAAGAGCTTTCTGCAGAGTGATGGATTAGGCCCCAGCACTGCAGTCCCAGTGGCCAGCGCATCTTTGTCTCCCACACCCAGGTGATCCTGTGTTTCTCCCCTGTGGGCTCCGTGCTGCGGGTACGAGCCAGAAAATTCCCAGCTGTGGTCAACTGCACGGCCATCGACTGGTTCCATGAGTGGCCAGAAGATGCCCTGGTGTCCGTCAGTGCGCGCTTCCTGGAGGAGACCGAGGGAATTCCGGTGAGTCACTGAGGCCACTTCTGCCAGAGTGCAGAGCCCAGAGGACAAGGACAGGTCCAAGGGCTGGCTCCCTGGGAGAGAAGGGTGCTGGGACTAGGGTGAGCCAAGTGAGGCGTCCACCTTGGGCTCCATGTTTAAGAGGCTGCGAGAAACCTCAGGCATCAAGATAAGTGAGGTTTTAATGTAATATTTTTGAAAATCAAAATTTGCGCTAAAAAATTCACGATGAACAAACCATCAGAATTGTAAACCAAGGTGGGCTGTTGGGTTTTTTTGTTTCATTGTCCTGCAGTCTTGTGCCAGGGAGGGGTGGTTTCCCATCAGCTCCTGTGTGGCCAAGGCTCCAGGGTCAGTTCAGGAGGGCTGAGGACACGCAGCGTGCGGACAGATCGGGCCATTCAGGCTTTCTACCTTGCCTCGAGCACTGGCTGGAGAGCCTGTATTTGCTGGGATAAGTATATACAAGGGCACACGCCATTGCCTTATGCACCTCAGGGGAAATGACAGGTCCGACATTGCAGTCTCTTTTCATTGAAAGATGGTGCCCAAGGCCGGGGGTGGTGGCTCACACCTGTAATCCCAGCACTTTGGGAGGCCACGGCGGGCGGATCACTTGAGGTCAGGAGTTCGAGACCAACCTGGCCAACATGGTGAAACCCCATCTCTACCAGAAATATAAAAAATTAGCCGGGTGTGGTGGTGCGTGCTTGTAATCCTAGCTACTCCAGAGGCTAAGGCAGGAGAATCGCTTGAACCCAGGAAGCGGAAGTTTCAGTGAGCCGAGATTGTGCCACTGCACTCCAGCCTGGGCGACAGAGCAAGACTCCATCTCAAAAAAAAACACAAAAAAACAATGAAAGATGGTGCCCATGTTCATTGTTTGAGCTCAGTGCTTGCCTGGAAATTACCCGTAAACCCTGGCTGTCTTTTGACCAACTCAGTAGGGGGCATGAGCAGCCCTTGGAATAAACCACCCTTTATTACCATCTCTTCTTTTGAACACATATGCAGTTATTAAGTAGGCTAGAATAAACCTGAAACTGGCTTCTCTTTTTCCTAGTTTTTTTTTTTTTTGAGACGGAGTCTGGCTCTGTCGCCCGGGCTGGAGTGCAGTGGCCCGATCTCAGCTCACTGCAAGCTCCGCCTCCCGGGTTTACGCCATTCTCCTGCCTCAGCCTCCCGAGTAGCTGGGACTACAGGCGCCCGCCACCTTGCCCGGCTAGTTTTTTGTATTTTTTAGTAGAGACGGGGTTTCACCGTGTTAGCCAGGATGGTCTCGATCTCCTGACCTCGTGATCCGCCCGTCTCGGCCTCCCAAAGTGCTAGGATTACAGGCTTGAGCCACCGCGCCCGGCCTTTCCTAGTTTTTTAAAGATGGGGAAAGAGCCTGCTTGCCAGCAGAGCTTCCATTTATGAGACTGGCCACTCCCAGTAACTCTGCAGCTCAGAGGTGTCCCTTGGAGCATAGATCTGGGTTTCTAGTTCCCAAGGCAGTGACTTCCTAGAAACAGGCATTGGCCCCACCACCAGCACTATATGTACATCCTGAAATGTGTGTGTTGGATGAATTCATGACTTCTTAAAATGGCCTGAATTAAAATTAACATTGCTGAGACAATTTCTGGGGCAAAGCTCCCAGTGCCTGCCTTCAGGTAGGTGGGCAGGCCCAGAGGGCTGGGGAAAGAGGTTCTAAATCCTAGGACCCAGCCTTGGTAATGAACAATAAATATTTGCAGAATTACCTGGGATATGAAAACATATTCTCAGCCTTGTACTTTTTCAGGTAGGCAGGTTTGTGAATGTGCACGCCTATATATATAGGTGTGTGAATGCATGTGCACGTGTATAGATGCAGGTGTGTGAATGCGTGTGCACGTGTATAGATGCAGGTGTGTGAATGCGCACGTGTATAGATGCAGGTGTGTGAATGCGTGTGCACGTGTATAGATGCAGGTGTGTGAATGCGTGTGCACGTGTATAGATGCAGGTGTGTGAATGCGTGTGCACGTGCATAGATGCAGGTGTGTGAATGGTGTGCACTTGTATAGATGCAGGTGTGCGAATGCGTGTGCACTTGTATAGATGCAGGTGTGTGAATGCGTGTGCATGTGTATAGATGCAGGTGTGTGAATGCGTGTGCACGTGTATAGATGCAGGTGTGTGAATGGTGTGCACTTGTATAGATGCAGGTGTGTGAATGTGTGTGCACATATATATGTGCATGTGTGCGTGTATGCGTGTGTGTGCCTGTGCGCCCCCATACCTGGCTAATTTTTTATATTTTTGGTAGAGATGGGGTTTCACCATGTTGGCCAGGTTGGTCTCGAACTCCTGTATGCGTGTGTGTGTCAGAGATAATGATAATAAGCTCTGCTGTGTCCTGGGCACTGAGCTAAACCTTTCCATGGTGCAATGCCCACAAGAGCCCCAGGATCTGTTGCTTTCAGGAGCCCCTTTGGGCAGTCGAAGACACTGAGGTTGGTCTCGGGGCACCTTGTCCAGGGCTCCTGGTGAGTCCGGGGAGCTCCACTTTGCTGATTTGCAGGATGGGTTCCCAGGGATGACTGGCTGTCTCCTCTTTGTAGCGGGAAGTCAAGGCCTCCATCAGCTTCTTCATGTCCTACGTGCACACCACAGTCAACGAGATGTCCAGGGTGTACCTGGCTACTGAGAGGCGCTACAACTACACCACACCCAAAACCTTTCTGGAGCAGATCAAACTCTACCAGAACCTGCTGGCCAAGAAGAGAATGGAGCTTGTTGCCAAAATCGAGAGGCTGGAGAACGGCCTGATGAAGCTGCAGAGCACAGCTTCCCAGGTAGGAGTGGGGGCCAGCTGCCAGCTCCTGTGCCGTCCCCTGGAGGCCTCGCAGGAGCCGCTACTGTCACAGGCTTCTACGGGCTGGTCACACCGGGGCTCAGCACTGCCTAAAGTAAGACGAGCCTCCTGCCTTTGAGAAGCATTCACTCCTAGGCTAGGGTTAGTATACTTGTCGTAACGAAAAAACAGGCTCAAAATGCTTTCACAATGTTGATCATACAGAGGGCACATTACACAGGGGATGGCACCTGCCCCATGTCTGGTGAGATTTGATCATCATGCCCAATGCGGTCAATAAATATGCATCTGTTCATTCATAAATGCCATTCATACCATGGTGCCCGGCTCAAAAACCTCCCTGGATCCTTTCCTTCATGTTGTGTTGATATGTAAGGGTTCTGCCTGCTTCAGACCTCCTCCATCATGCAGTCCCGGTCCTTCGTCTTTATTGCCCACCACTGACACCTGTGAGGGGGCCTGAAAACAGCTGCCACCTCCCTGCTGGGGTTGTGAACAGACTGGCGCCTCCCATTTGCTTCCAGGGGAGCTTTTGCACCCCTGCCCCCCCGCCCAAACTCTCGCTGTCACTCTCCCAGCAGCCTGGAGGGGCCCTGGCCAGCCCTGCTCAGCACTGCAACTCAGCTGGCATTTGAGACAGAGTCTCGCTCTGTCATCCAACCTGGAATGCAGTGGTGCGATCATGGCTCACTGCAGCCTCAACTTCCTGGGCTCAAGTGATCCTCCCACCTCAGCCTCCCAGATAGCTGGGACCACAGGTGCAGGCCACCATGCCTGGCTACATTTTTTATTATTATTTATACAGACAGGGTCTCACTATGTTGCCCGGGCTGCAGCTGATATTTTTCTTTTCAGTCACCTTGCCAACTCCTTTGAGCACCAGGAATGTCTCACACTTGTGACCCTGTGTACACAGTCAGGGCTCAATACCTGCTTTTAAGATATTGAAAAGACTCTCCAAACCGAGTCACTGGGAGTCGTAAGACACAGCCCTGCCGTTCTGCCCCTCTGTGGCTCCCACCCCTCGTCTGCCCAGTGCAGGGCGGCGTATGTTGGCTGCGGCCCACGCTTGCTGTTTCTTGGTTTCTCCTTCCCCAGGTGGATGACTTGAAAGCGAAGCTGGCGATTCAGGAGGCTGAGCTCAAGCAGAAGAATGAGAGTGCAGATAAACTGATCCAGGTGGTCGGCATCGAGACCGAGAAGGTCAGCAAAGAGAAGGCCATTGCTGACGAGGAAGAAGTCAAGGTCGAGGTCATCAATAAGGTAGGTGAAGGCAGCCCAGTGTGGCCTCAGGAGGGCTGCTGCGCTGGCCAGGCCTCCTGAGCTTCCCCATGAGGTCAGGTGCCACTGACAGGCATAGGAAAGGCTGAGACTTACATAGAAGGACAAGGTTCCTAAACCAGTGGGACCCCGAAGGAGGAGTCTCTCCCAGGTGAGGACCCCCACTCAGAGGCAGGCTTTCCTTAGAATTAACTCCCATCCCTGTGGCCGAGCTCCTCAATGTTCAGCCCCCAGCCCATGGTGGCAGCCTCACCAGGAGGTTGTGAGAAATGCAGGCTCTCGGGCCCCAGCTTAGCCCTGCTCAATAGGGCCTGCATGTTAACGAAATGCCTGCGATCCATGAGCATGGGAGGGGTTGAGAAGACCTGGCTGGAGCCTGGTCCTCAGACGTGCGGCTCCGGACCCCCCACCCCCGCCACAGAGGGTAGGACGTTACTGGCCTGGGGTGGGCTCCTTGCTGGTTTTGGGGGTGGCTGAGGTTGAGAACCACTGCTTAGGGGGAATGTCTTCATCATCTTTGGAGCCTGAAGGCCACAGCATCATTGGAGTAGCTTCTCATCACCCCTCCCTGGGTGCTTTTTTTGTCATCAGTCCCACATCTGGGTAATTATTTAAGAGCGTTCCAGTTATTGCCCACTGTCTCCTGAGTGAATGAATGAGTATGTGCATGGATGAAGGAGTTGCTACTTTCTTGGGGCGGGGGGTAAGCTATATACTCTGAGATGTTCCATTTTGGATGGATTATGAAACAGCCCCAGAAACAATAAGACTGCAAAGTCAGGGTGGTCTGGGTGGCCCCTGGATTTCCCCTCCCGTCTTGGAACTCAAGAATCCCACCCAACTGCCGAGGCATTGCTCATTCTGCCCTGAGCGCTGTGGGGCAGAGCAGAGGAGGCAGGGAGGATGGTGGGCTCCAGACAGGGGCCAAGTACACACGGAGGGATGTCGGCAAAGGAGCTCAGTCAGCAAACGCAGCAAATGTGAGTGGTAGCCAGAGGGGCAGCCTCTTTTGTGGAGCTCAGACCTGCTGGGGCCTGGGCCGCCCCTCACCACTGCTGCCTACGCGTGCACATATGCACATACACACATGCACATACACATACATGCACACACATGCACACATATACTTATGCACATGCACACACATGCACGCACACACATACATGCACGTACACGCCCCCACAGGTAGATGGACAGACCTGCAGTAACCTCTCCTGTCCATCTTCCTTCCAGAATGTCACCGAGAAGCAAAAGGCCTGTGAAACGGACCTGGCCAAAGCAGAACCGGCCCTACTGGCAGCCCAGGAGGCTCTGGACACTCTGAATAAGGTAAAGGGGGAGGGAAAGAAAGGGGACCCCTGGCCTGGGCGGAGAGGAAGCGGCCTTCACTGCTGGCATTGGGTGGTGACGCGCTCACGGCGGCTTCCTTGGGGCATCGCCGAGGACCCAGTCCAAACTCCCATCGGACCCATCCCGTCTGTCGTTTGCAGAACAACCTGACAGAGCTGAAGTCCTTCGGGTCCCCCCCGGACGCCGTGGTCAACGTCACCGCCGCCGTCATGATTCTGACCGCACCTGGGGGCAGGATCCCCAAGGACAAGAGCTGGAAGGCGGCCAAGATCATGATGGGCAAGGTGGACACCTTCCTAGACTCCCTGAAGAAGTTCGACAAGGAGCACATCCCCGAGGCCTGCCTGAAGGCCTTCAAGTGAGTCGGGGCTGGGCCTCGCGGCCGGGGCTTCCCTCCGATTCTCCATCAGGCCAAGGCAGGGTGCTGAGGGTGAGGCGTGGCCCCAGGCTCCTGGGGCCTGTGGCTCAAAATCTAGGCAGCCCCTTCCCCATACAGCACCCCAAGAACACAGCTGACAAGCTCAGCAGCGGGAACCCTCAGGCCACAGGTCTGAGAGAGAGGCCGGCCAGGCCCCACAGAGGTCGGCCCCTGTGAGAGCAGCTGACCACATGAGCACATGTATTGCACACATGAATACATGTGAGCACAAATGCAATGCACACATGCACACATAAAAATGCACACATGTGCACACATACACATGTATACATAATCACACGTGTGCACACATGTACACGTGAATGCAGTGCATGTATACAAAACATACATGTGCACACGTGTACATATAAGCACAAACATGCATGCACATGTGTACATATGAATACAGTGCACAAAGTGCACACACGTGCTCACATACACATGTACACACACAAAACCTACATGTACACAGATGCACATGTGTACACACACATGCACACAGGCACGCACAGCAAGTGGCCGCATGCCTGGGGCTCTGCCATGCATCTTTCTTTTGCTGGCCTGACTGTAAAGGTCCTACATCTGGAGGGGCAGGACTGGCAATGGCTCCTTCTGGGATGAGCCATGGGACTTGGGAAGGGTGCCATGGGGACTCCGCCTTTCATCCCGTAAATGTCAACACGCTGGCATTCTTGGGGTGCTCCACTCTGTAAGTGCCCAGCCTGTCTCCCACCCCATGTGGCTCCTCACTGGCCATCCCCTAAGAGGCCAACTTCAGGGTGCCCCCGACCCGGACTGAGAAAGAGGACCAGACCCCAGTGACCCCGGCTAGGACCCCAAAACCTCTCAGCTCCCATGTGGGAGGAAGAGGGTGGGACTGCTGCGAGACATCTTGTAAGTATAGAATAAAGTATAAGAGAAACCAACAAGAACGCCTGGAGGGCTACACCAGGGTGTGCCACCGTCAATCAACATTTGATATATTTCTTTTCCATCTTTTTTCTAAGTTTTTTTTTTGTGTGTGTTTTTTTTTAATATATAGTTGAAATACTACTGGGCTGGGCACTGTGGCTCACACCTGTCATCTCAGGACTTGGGAGGCCTAGGCAGGGGGATCATGAGGTTAGGAGTTTGAGATCAGCCTGGCCAACATGGTGAAACCCCGTTTCTACTAAAAATACAAAAATTAGCCCGGTGTGGTGGCGCGTGCCTGTAATCCCAGCTACTCAGGAGGCTGAGGCAGGGGAATCGTTTGAACCCAGGAGTCAGAGGTTGTAGTGAGCCGAGATCACGCCATTGCACCCAGCCTGGGCGACATAGTGAGACTCCATCTCAAAAAGAAAAGATAATACTGTACACATATATTTATTCCGCTTTTTTTACTTAATATTATCACACCAAAAAGAAAAAAAAAAAACCAACACTTTTCCCTATGTTATTAAAAACACTTCTTAGGCAGGCACGGTGGTGCATGCCCGTAGTCCCAGCTACTCGGGAGGCTGGGGCATAACAGTCACTTGAACCTGGGAGGTGGAGCTTGCAGTGAGCCAAGATCACACCACTGCACTCCAGCCTGGGCAACAGAGTGAGACTCCATCTCAAAAACAAAAACAATAAAACACTTCAAGGCTGGGTACGGTGGCCCACACCTTTAATCTTTAATCCCAGCATTTTGAGAGGCCAAAGCAGGAGAACCGCCTGAGCCCAGGAGTTCGAGACCAGCCTGGGCAACAAAGAGGACCCCGTCTTGACAAAAAAAAATTAAAATTAGCCAGTCGTGGTGGTACGTGCCTATAGTCCCAGCTATTCAGGAGGCTAAGGTGGGAGGATCACTTGAGCCTAGGAGGATAAGGCTGCCATGAGCCGTGATCACACCACTGCACTCCAGCCTGGGCGACAGAGTGAGACCCTGTCTCCAAAAAAAAAAAAAACCCAATAAATATGATTTTCTTAACTTTTGTATGTATGATCTTACCATACGGGAATCGTAATTTACTTAGCGCTTCCTGCTTCATTGAATATTTAGGCTGTTTTTGTTTTGCTGTTATAAATGAGGCCTCAATAAATGCCTCCTCCTATCACCCCGCAAGCTTCTGCGCTGTTCCCTGCCCACACGGTGTGGTGTGTGTCTGGGAGATGCACGCTCATTTTCATATTAGCCTACACAAAGCATAAGTAGACCAGAGCAAGAAATGATGGGCTCTGTTCCCAACCTCAATTTCAATCACGTTTCAATGAACATTTTGAATTATCCATTCAGATTTCTTTCTGCAGGCAATTCAGTTCATATATAATGGTGTTGGTGTCATTTTTAAAAACACTAGTTTCTACAGTGCCTAAGCTGCACCTATGGGCATTTTTCTTGGTCACTGTACCATCCCCCAAAGTATAACACCTGCCACATCATCTCTTCTGCGTCTCATCCCTCTAACCTTATAGTTTTAGTCTCCTGGTGCCCAACTTGGAAAACTGGGCAATGCCACTGTGGGGCAACGGGAGTGGCAGAGTGGAGCCAGTGGGGCATGGCCTCTAGGGCCAGCCTGGCTGTGTGAATCCCAGCATTGCCCCTCCAGAGCTGTGCCACCCTGGGCAAGACACTCAGCCTCTCTGGGCCCATTTTGCCAGAGCAGGACAGGGTGACGACTCCGGCCCACTGGTGTTCTCTCGCTAGGCCCTACCAAGGCAACCCGACGTTCGACCCCGAGTTCATCCGCTCCAAGTCCACGGCCGCCGCCGGCCTCTGCTCCTGGTGCATCAACATCGTCCGCTTCTACGAGGTCTACTGCGACGTGGCGCCCAAGAGGCAGGCCTTGGAGGAGGCTAATGCAGAGCTGGCAGAGGCGCAAGAGAAGCTGTCCCGGATCAAAAACAAGATTGCCGTAAGTGCCGGCTCGCTCCCGTCTCTGTGAAACACCAGAGCCACTTGCTTGCGCTGCCGGTCAATATCTCTGTTTAAAATGGGTTGGCACGGCCGCCGTCGTGAATTATTCAGCAGCGTGAGAGGATGCAGGCAGAGGCAGGGGCCAGACGGTGCCGGGAGCTGCTTGGTGTCCTTGGCCTCCATGCTCCAGAGGGCTCTCAGCCTTTATGGGAGCCTCTTAGACACTCAATGCTCACAGGACCCAGCCCTGCTGCCGCTGCAGCGTGCTACAGATGCCTCGTGGGGTTTTCCAGCAGCTTTCCAACTTGGTTTTGCAGGAACTTAACGCCAACCTGAGCAACCTAACCTCAGCGTTTGAAAAAGCAACGGCTGAGAAAATCAAGTGTCAGCAGGAGGCCGATGCCACGAACAGGGTGATCTTACTGGCGAACAGGTATTGGCTCCTCCCCGAGACCACCCTCCTGCTCTCAGACCCCTGAAAAGGGACAAGCCCACACAACTGCCTTGGGAGGAAGAGGAGGAAGTCCAGGTGGAAGCAGCCAGGTTGCCACTTTGACTTCTTGAGCTCAAAGTAATTAGGATAAACCTTGGCCTCCTGCATAGTCAGGGGCCTCCACAAAATATGACCTATCGCGTGGTTCCAAGTAACCCACGCTGGCCTGGGACACTGGGTCCCACGGGGCTTGTTCCAGGGGCATTACTTGGTCATAACCCACTGTCACCCACCACGTGGCTTCCAGGGTCATTTTGCAGCCAGCAGACAGTCATTTCACGGATTACATCATGGTTTGGGGCTCCAGAGTAGTGTCGTCCACTAGGGACATAATGCCGGATGTGGATGTGTCACCTTAACTTTTCCAGCAGCCACATTTAAAAAGTACAGAGGCTGGCTGGGTGCAGTGGCTCATGCCTGTAATGCCAGCAGTTTGGGAGGCTGAGGCAGGTGGATCACTGGAGGTCAGCGTTCAAGACCAGCCTGGCCAACATGATGAAACCCCATCTTACTAAAAATACAAAAACTAGCCAGGCAAGCCGAGCATGGTGGCTCACGCCTGTAATCCCAGCACTTTGGGAGGCCAAGGTGGGTGGATCACCTGAGGACAGGAGTTCAAGACCAGCCTGGCCAACATGGTGAAACCCCATCTCTACTAAAAATAGAAAAATTAGCTGGGTGTGGTGGCGGGCGCCTGTTATCCCAGCTATTTGGGAGGCTGAGGCAAGAGAATCACTTGAACCCAGGAGGTGGAGGTTGCAGTGAGCCAAGATTGTGCCATTGTACTCCAGCCTAGGCAACAGGAGTGAAACTGTCTTAAAAAAAAAAAAAAAAAAAAAAAGGCATGGCGGTGCACACCTGTAGTCCCAGCACTTGGAGGGCTGAGGTGGGAGTTTGAAAGTTTGAAACCAGCCTGAGCAACATAGTGACACCCCATCTCTACAAAAAAACATTTTTAAGTACAAAGAAATAGTTATAATTTTATTTAACCCCAAATATCCAAGATATTATTTCAACAGGTAACTAATATAAAAATTATCAATGAGGTATTTCCTGTGCTTGTTTTCATTCTGAGCCTTGACACCCTGCATGTCTTTTTTTTTTTTTTTTTTTTTAATTTTTTTTTTGGAGACAGAGTCTCACTCCGTCACCCAGGCTGCAGTGCGTGGCATGATCTTGGCTCACTGCAACCTCCATCTCCCGGGTAATTCTTGCGCCTCAGTCTCCCGAGTAGCTGGGACCACAGATGCACGCCACCACGCCCAGCTAATTTTTATATTTTTAGTAGAGACGGGGTTTCACCATGTTGGCCGGAGTGGTCTCGAATTCCTGACCTCAGGTGATCCACCTGCCTCATCCTCCCAAAGTGCTGCGATTACAGGCGTGAGCCACCGTGCCCAGCCAAGAAGCACGATTTGGGCTTCTCTAAAGCATTTCCTCCCAAAAACTCCCCAAAAGCATTTTCATCGTTGAGCCACTGAGCCAGGTGCCGATGGGAAACTCTGAAGATTCACAGAGGTGCAGAGGTGGAGGCTTGTCTGGTCCAGTCCTTTCACCGATGCAAATATGTTTTATTCTCTCTCGTTCCGCTTCAGGCTGGTGGGGGGATTAGCATCGGAAAACGTCCGCTGGGCTGAGTCCGTGGAGAACTTCAGGAGCCAGGGGGTCACGCTGTGTGGGGACGTCCTGCTCATCTCTGCCTTCGTGTCCTACGTGGGCTACTTCACCAAGAAATACCGGAATGAGCTGATGGAGAAATTCTGGATCCCTTACATACATAACTTAAAGGTAAGGAGTGGAGTCCTGGCCGGGCACGGTGGCTCACGACTGTAATGCCAGCACTTTGGGAGGCCGAGGCGGACGGATTACTTGAGGCCAGGAGTTCATGAGCCGCCTGGCCAACATGGTGAAACCCCATCTCTATTAAGCATACAAAAAAAAATTAGCCAGATGTGGTGGGGAGCGCCTTAATCCCAGCTACTGGGGAGGCTGAGGCAGGAGAATCGCTTGAACCTTGGAGGCGGAGGTTGCAGTGAGCAGAGATCGCACCACTGCAATCCAGCCTGGGTGATAGAGCAAGACCTAGTCTTTTTAAAAAAAAAAAAAAAAGTGGAGTCCTATTCATCACTCAGGAAATCTGGGGAGGTCCCAGCAGGGCAGAACCAGCCACACTGGCACCTTGACTTCTGTGATGAGGCTCAGGCCCCTTTGGGGATAAGAATGTAGCCCAGTGGCATTGTGCGGTGGCTCATGCCTATAATCCCAGCACTTTGGGAGGCTGAGGTGGGTAGATCACCTGAGGTCAGGAGTTTAAGACCAGCCTGGCCAACATGGTGAAACCCCATCTCTATTAAAAATACAAAAATTAGGCTGGGCGTGGTGGCTCACATCTGTAATCCCAGCACTTTGGGGACGCCAAGGCGGGCGGATCATCTGAGGTCAGGAGTTCAAAACCAGCCTGGCCAACATGGTAAAACCTCGTCTCTACTAAAACTACAAAAATTAGCTGGGTGTGTTGGTGGGCACCTGTAATCCCAACTACCCGGGAGGCCAAGTCAGGAGAATCTCTTGAACTCGAGAGGCAGAGGTTACGGTGGGCCAGGATCATGCCACTGCACTCCAGCCTGGGTGACAGAGTAAGACTCTGTCTGGGGGCAAAAAAAAAAAAACATGGCCCAGTGTTGCTGTGCTGACGTCGTTTCTGGCCGAGTTACAAAGCTGCTCTGTCCAGAGTGATGGAAATGGCTGGCTTCTCCCAGGTCGTCCGGCTGGTCCACCCCTAACCGCAGCACCAGACACAGCATGATTTGGAGAGCGGTTTTCTAGTAATAAGGTCGCATCACCCCTTCTAAGAAAGTGTGCCTCCCTGGGCAGGTCCCCATCCCGATCACAAATGGCCTGGATCCCTTGAGCCTGCTGACAGATGATGCGGACGTGGCCACCTGGAACAACCAGGGCCTCCCCAGCGACCGCATGTCCACCGAGAATGCCACCATCCTGTGCAACACCGAGCGGTGGCCGCTGATTGTGGACGCCCAGCTCCAAGGAATCAAGTGGATCAAAAACAAATACAGCAGTGAACTGAAAGCCATCCGCCTGGGACAGAAGAGGTGTGTGCAGGCGCAGGACCTGGACCAAAGCCCCCCACTGCTCGGAAGCATGCCTTAGGCATTTCAAATTGGTTCCATGGATGGGTGGGTCTTTAAATATAAGTACTAGCCCACAGGTTTTAAATTTGACCCCGGGGAACAGCAGCAGTAGTAAAGAATGAAATTAGGAGCTCTTTTCCCTTCCCCTGTCCCCATCACCCGCTGCTCCTGCAGGGAAAGGAGAGTGAGACGGAGGCTCAGGCCGGGGGTTGCCTCCCACTTGGCCATTTGCTGGCTGGAGGCTTGAGGTGGTCACATTCTTGGGTCTTGTGGTCTGCGTTCTCATCACAGATGAGAAACAATGGCTGTTAAACGACACAGGTACAGTGACGCCCTGTCTTCCTAGCGGTGCTGGAAAATCCAATGGCGTGTGGCTATGAAAACATTTGCCTCTGTGGCCATAAAGCTACTCAAAGCTGCTTCCAGGCTGGGCGCAGTGGCTCATCCGTGTAATCTCAGCACTCTGTTGGGGAGGCCAAGGCAGGAGGATTGCTTGAGCTCAGGAGTTTGAGACCGGCCTGGGCAACATAGTGAGACCTCATCTCTCCAAATAATAAAAAAAAAAAAACCTAGTTGGATGTGGTGGCATGAGCCTGTAGTCCTGTAGTCCTGTAGTCCTGTAGTCCCAGCTATTCAGGAGGCTGAGATGGGAGGATCACTTGAGCCTGGGAGGTCAAGGTTGCAGTGAACCCTGCTCACGCCACTGCACTCCAGCCTGGGTGAGAGAATGAGACCCTGTCTCAAAAAACAAAACAAAGTAAAACTTTCCATTTTCATCTCCACTCCCATAAGAGCACAGGGGCAGTTTACAAAGAAGCCCCTCGGCTCCTTTCAGGAAAGGGTGAGCTGTTGGGAACAAGTTGTGGGCTCCTAGGTCACCACTCGCTTGGCGCCGTCTCGCTCGGAGGGCAGGGGCTGCTGGTCGGCGCGTGCGCGCACCGTTCCATCACGAGGCCCTCTGCCGTGAACCAGCTTCCGTGCTGTGCCCGCAGCTACCTGGATGTCATCGAGCAGGCCATCTCGGAAGGGGACACCTTGCTCATTGAGAACATCGGCGAAACCGTGGACCCCGTGCTGGACCCTCTACTGGGCAGGAACACAATTAAAAAGGGAAAGTGAGTTGTTTCCATCTCCATGGCTTGAGCCAGGTAAACATCTTCGGGCCCAAGGCCTGGGCGTGTGCATGTAGGGAAGACGCCCGGAATGGCCTTTGCTTCCCTGGTAGGCAGCGGGGGCTTTGAGAAAATGCCGACTGGAGGGAAGGAGTCCCCAGCTCCCGAGGAAAGACTGGAAAGGGGCCACATCCCCATTAGGAATATCTCCGCCACCGTTTGATCAGTGATCGCCTCCAGACAGTGAGGCTTGGAGGTGGCGTCTTTCTTCTTTCTGTTCTTAGGCATTTTGCAAATCTTGGGACTGCATTACCTTTAAAAATTCACACGAAATTCACACAACATAAAATTAACCATATTAAAGTGCACAATTCAAGAGCATTTAGTACACTCACAATGTTGTACAAACACATCTGTCCAGTTGCACATTTTCAGCACCCCGAAAGGAAGCCCCACACCCACTGTTGTTCTTCATTCCGCCTCCCTCCTGAGTGCTGGACACCCACTAGTCTGCTTTCTGTGTCTGTGGATTTGCCTCTTCTGGACATTTCCTCTGAATAGAATCAAGCAACATGTGTCTTTTTGTGTCTGGCTCTTTTTACTCAGCATTTTTTGTTTGTTTTTTGAGACGGAGTCTTGCTCTGTCGTCCAGGCTGGAGTCCAGTGGTGCAATCTCTGCTCACTGCAGCCTCTGCCTCCTGGGTTCAAGTGATTCTCCTGCCTCAGCCTCCCAAGTAGCTGGAATTACAGGCACATCACCACGCCCGGCTAATTTTTGTATTTTTAGTAGAGACAGGTTCCCCATGTTGGCCAGGATGATCTCGAACTCCTGACCTCAGGTGATCCACCTGCCTTGGCCTCCCAAAGTGCTGGGATTACAGGAGGGAGCCACCGCGCCTGGCCTTTACTTAGCATGTTTTTAGGGGTCATGCATGTGGTTGCACGTGTCAGTCCTTCATTCCTCTTTATGGCAGGATCACATTCCACGTGTGGCTGTGCGCATTTGTTTGTCCACTCATCAGTTGATGCATGGAGCTCGCATTATTCACTTTACAATTTTAAAAAATTAAATCTACCTTAAAAAAACGTAAATGTCAGAGCTGACAGGAGCCACCTTTAAATGCAGAGATGCATGCAGAAACCCAGAACAGGGTGGCCAATCAATATGCAGAGGTCCTAGACTCTGGGAAGGGCCTGGTGTGAGTGCTGAAGGGTTAAGTTAGCCAGAGGCCCCTCAAAGTGAGCCCAGCTACGAAGAGGGGAGAGGAGGGTGTAGGGTCGGAGAGAGGCACCCCCACAGTGGATGAGCAGACCCCGGGTTGCAGTCCTGGGAGCTTCCAGGATGGGCTGATGTTACAAATGGGTCTGGGTCGGGGCTCCCAGAGGAGCACAGCGTGCAGCCAGAGGGCCGTAAACCCTGCTGCGAAGATGAGCCTGCCCACCCAAGGAAAGAGCAGGTGCATCTCCCAGAAGGGCCCACGTCACAGGCCGGGGAGAAGGAACAGACAAGGAGAGGTGCAGTGCTCTTCCAGGGACCAGAAGGAGGGCTCAAGGTGGCGGCCTGGCCTGGGGCGGGGGTGAAAGGTGGTCTGTGCTTGTGTTCCTCTCCCCTGGCCACTGGGAGGCCCACTAACCCTTTCCTCCGCTAACCCCAGGTACATTAAGATTGGCGACAAGGAGGTGGAGTACCACCCCAAGTTCCGCCTGATCCTGCACACCAAGTACTTCAACCCACACTACAAACCAGAGATGCAGGCTCAGTGCACCCTCATCAACTTCCTGGTCACCAGGGATGGACTTGAGGACCAACTCTTGGCCGCTGTGGTGGCCAAAGAGCGCCCAGATCTAGAACAGCTGAAGGTAACGTCCTCAAGGTCGGTCACACGGGAGGAGGGGCCGTCCCACGCAGAGGGGGCCGGGTCACCGTGAGGCCCCGAGCAGGGCCACCAGCCCGGTGTGTGTGGTTGCTTCTCTCTGAAGGTGCCTCAGTATGTCCCGGGGCATCGCAGCTTCTCCTACGAGAGGATGGGTCATTTCCTTCCCCGCTGTCCCCTCTTCCAGCTCCCAAATTTAATTCTAAGTCACATGACTGCTTTGCTTAAAGAACATGAGTCACAGCGGTCCTCAGGGGCTCTAAGCTCCAGAGTGCTGCCCTGCAAGAATGGCCTGGCTGCCAGCCCTTGCGCCCGCCATAGTGCATGGGCTCAGGAGGCCCAGGCCCGCCTGTCCCCATTCTGCCCCCATTCTGCCCCCTACAGTCTTCGTGACAGGAAGCCTCAAGACTGGGAGCAGGCCCAGGGCCTCTCTGAGGTTCCAGGGGCTCCGCTTTTGCAGCCCCTGAGCTCGTTCCTCCTGCTCAAAGCCTGAGCAGTGGCTAAGCCACACGGCTACCCGAGGGAGGCCTGGGTGCCCGGCGGACAGAGCCAGGCCATGCAGTGACAACCGCACCTCCCCTTGCAGGCGAACCTCACCAAGTCTCAAAACGAATTTAAGATTGTTCTGAAAGAGCTGGAAGATTCGCTCCTGGCCCGTCTGTCGGCTGCCTCGGGGAACTTTCTGGGAGACACAGCTTTGGTGGAGAATCTGGAGACCACCAAGCACACAGCCAGCGAGATCGAAGAGAAGGTCAGAGCTGCCTCAGTGACGTGCCCTGACAGCCGGAGCATGGGAGGCTGGGCCACGGGCGATCGGCGCCTCCCCCACCAACAAGGAGAAAAGCAGCTTCAGTCATACATGCCGAGCCGGCCCAGGGCAGGAGAAGGGGCCCAGGCTCCCATCCTGCACCCAGCTGCTGCTGAGAGAGCCCTTGGGTGGCTTCCCAGGGAGCGAGGCTGGTGGCTGGGAATGAGCCCATCTGCTATGTCATTCAAACCCCTTTTGTTTGTGTCGAGGTGGTGGAGGCAAAAATCACGGAAGTTAAAATCAACGAGGCGAGAGAGAACTACCGCCCAGCTGCGGAGCGGGCATCTCTGCTCTACTTCATACTGAACGACCTCAACAAAATCAACCCCATCTACCAGTTCTCCCTCAAGGTGCGCCCTGCAGCTGGGGCTGGGTGCCTCCCTCAAGGTGGGGCTGCATCTGGGCTCCACAGCCAGGTCTGTTGCCCGCACAGCTATCAGGCAGTGCCAGGGCCACCCTCAGAGGGCAGACCTGGTCCAGCCTGCAGACGGGGCTGGAAGTAGGGGAGCCAGGGGCCCCCATCAGTCCTACACCCATTCTCCCCAGGAGAGGGTATGAGCTGCTCCCTCCTCCCTGCTCTTCCCCTGGTGCCTCCAGGCACCCCCAACCCAATCAAAACAAACTGGATGGCCTGGCACGGTGGCTTACGCCTGTAATCTCAGCACTATGGGGGGTCGAGGCAGGTGGATCTCCTGAGGTCAGGAGTTCAAGACCAGCCTGACCAACATAGTGAAACCCCGTCTCTACTAAAAGTACAAAAATTAGCCAGGCGTGGTGGTGCATGCCTGTAATTCCAGCTACTCAGGGAGGCTGAGGCAGAAGCATCGCTTGAACACTGCAACCTCCCTCACTGTGGAGGGTGCAGTGAGCCGAGATCACGCCACTGCACTCCAGCCTAGGCGATGGAGCAAGGCTCTGTCTCAAACAAAACAAACTGGAGGCCACCACAGGTGGCAGGGAGTGATGGTGGGGAGCGGTGGCGGGCTCCATCTCTGCACGTCTCCATGACTCTGGGTGGCGGATCCACAGGCCTTCAACGTGGTATTTGAGAAAGCCATCCAAAGGACCACCCCTGCCAGTGAGGTGAAGCAGCGGGTGATCAACCTGACGGACGAGATCACCTACTCCGTCTACATGTATACCGCCCGGGGGCTCTTCGAGAGGGACAAACTCATTTTTCTGGCACAAGTTACGTTTCAGGTAATGTCTAGCCTCATTGCTCCTAGTGTGGTCTGTGGACCAGCAGTGTCAGTGACCCCTGGGAGCTTTGTGGAAAGGCAGATTCTTGGGCCCCCACCCAAACCTGGTGATTTCAAACCTGCATTTTAGCAACATACCCAGGTGGTTGTAAAGTCTGAGATGCCTGATGTGGAACAGGCCTGGGGCTCTCTTAGTCAATATTTGGGAAGCTGGCACATTATTCCAATGGGAGCTAGTAAAGGGGTGGTGTGGCAAGGAGAATTTCACAAGGAAATGTCATTTTACATGTAAGTTGTGCTGAGTAAATAGTCCTCCATTAGTGCTTAGCCCACTGTGGGGTGAGTGATGTTTCCTAAGAAATAAGTGTATGGGCCGGGCGCGGTGGCTCAAGCCTGTAATCCCAGCACTTTGGGAGGCCGAGATGGGCGGATCACGAGGTCAGGAGATCGAGACCATCCTGGCTAACCCGGTGAAACCCCGTCTCTACTAAGAAATACAAAAAAAATAGCCGGGCGAGGTGGCGGGCACCTGTAGTCCCAGCTACTCGGAAGGCTGAGGCCGGAGAATGGCGTGAACCCGGGAGGCGGAGCTTGCAGTGAGCTGAGATCCGGCCACTGCACTCCAGCCTGGGCTACAGAGTGAGACTCCGTCTCAAAAAAAAAAAAAAAAAAAAAAAAAAAAAAAGAAGTGTATGAATAAACAAATATTCCTCCTGTTTTATACAGTCCTGCTAAAATATTTAAAGATCTGCATTCTCTGAAACTGATTAAACAGCCTGTCTTAATTTGTTTTGTGCTGCTATAATAGAATACCCAAGGCTGGGTAATCTGTAAACAATAGAAATTTATTTCTCATGGTCCTGGGGTCTGGGAAGTTCCATATGAAAGTGCTGGCATCTGTCAAGGGCCTTCTTGCTGTGTCATCCCATGGTGGAAGGCTAGAGGGCGAGAGAGAGCACAAAAGGGGCCAAACTCCTTGTGTAACAAACCCACTCCATTGATCATGACATTAAGCCATTGACTCTGCTCTCATGGCCTAGTTGCCTCTCAGGCCCCACCTCCCAACACTGTTGCACTGAGGATTCAGTTTGCAACATATGCTTTTTGGGGAACACATTCAAACCATAGCACAGCCCCTCTGCAATTTTGTTTACACTGTGCCATAAGTATGGTTGGAAACACTAGTTTTTGTTGTTGCTGTTACTGCTGCTATTTTGAGACAGTATCTCACTCTGTCACCCAGGCTGGAGTGCAGTGGTGCAGTCACAGCTCACTGTAGCCTTGAATTCCTGAACTCAAGCAATCCTCCCACTTCAGCCTCCTTAGTAGCTGGGACTACAGGCATGTGCCACCATGCTCGGCTAATTTTTCAGTTTTTTAATTATTTATTTATTTATCTTTAGTAGAGACAAAGTCTCACTATGTTGCCCAGGCTGGTCTTGAACTCCTGGGCTCATGTGATCCTCCTGCCTCAACCTCCCTGTAGCTGGGAATACATGTGTACACTGCCGTGCCTGGCTAATTTTTAAATGTTTTTATAGAGACAGGGTCCTGCTATATTGCTAACCCCACTCGGCTAATTCTTTAGTGTTTTTGTTTGTTTTTTGAGACGGAGTCTTGCTCTATTGGCAGGCCGGAGTTCAGTGGCATGATCTTGGCTCGCTGCAACTGCTGCCTCCTGGATTCAAGCAATTCTCCTGCCTCAGCCTCCCTAGTAGCTGGGACTACAGGTGCACGCCACCATGCCCGGCTACTTTTTGTCTTTTTATTAGAGACATGGTTTCACCATGTTGGCCAGGATGGTCTCAATCTCTTGACCTCGTGATCCGCCCGCCTCAGCCTCCCAAAGTGCTGAGATTACAGGGGTGAGTCACCATGCCTGGTCAATTCTTTAGTTTTTAATTTTTTTTTTTTTTTTTTTTTTTTTTTTTTTTTTTTTTTTTTTTTTTTGAGACGGAGTCTCGCTGTCTCCCAGGCTGGAGTGCAGTGGCCGGATCTCAGCTCACTGCAAGCTCCGCCTCCCGGGTTCACACCATTCTCCTGCCTCAGCCTCCCGAGTAGCTGGGACTACAGGCGCCGCCACCTCGCCTGGCTAGTTTTTTGTATTTTTTTAGTAGAGACGGGGTTTCACCGGGTTAGCCAGGATGGTCTCAATCTCCTGACCTCGTGATCCACCCGTCTCGGACTCCCAAAGTGCTGGGATTACAGGCTTGAGCCACCGCGCCCGGCAGTTTTTAATTTTTTAATTTTTTAATTTTTAATTTTTAATTTTTTTTTTTTTTTTTTTTTTTTTAGTAGAGACAGTCTCAGTATGTTGCCCAGGCTTGTCTTGAACTCCTGGGCTCAAGTGATCCTCCTGCCTCAACCTCCCTGTAGCTGGGAATACAAGTGTACACTATTGTACCTGGCTAATTTTTTTTTTTTTTTTTTTCTGTTTTTTAGAAAGAGTTTTGCCCTTGCTGCCCAGGCTGCGGTGCAATGGTACAATCTCAGCCCACCACAACGTCTGCCTCCCGGGTTCAAGCAGTTCTCCTACCTCAGCCTCCTGAGTAGCTGGGATTACAGGCATATGCCACCATGCCCGGCTAATTTTTGTATTTTTAGTTGAGACAGGGTTTCTCCATGTTGGTCTCGCTGGTCTCAAACTCCCAACCTTAGGTGATCCACCCGCCTCGGCCTCCCAAAGTGCTGGGATTACAGGCATGAGCCACCGCACCCAGCCCTAATTTTTTTTAATGTTTTTAAAGAGACAGGGTCTCACTATATTGCCCAGGCTGGGCAACACTAATTGTATAAATAGGTTGGGCATCAGTTTAAGCCTAGCTTTCAATTCAAACTCAAACTTTGAACCAATGGGGTCCATATTATGAAGGTTCCTTTTACATGTGAATCTCTGAATCACAGGTTCACTGTGAGATTTTCTCCTGGCTGAGAGGTCATCAGGATAAGAGTTGTCAGTGCTCCCCCTCATTTTCCAGGGTAGAAAGCAGAAAGCATTCTCTTTGGTCCCAAGGAATGTTGTATGTGACCAAAAGAAAGAGTCCGGCTCAGGAAGAAACTCTCTATGGGATCTGAAAAACAGACCCTTTGGGTACTTGACTGAGGAGATGGCAGTGGCCATTACCCCTGCTCCCAGCCACCTGCTGCCCATCTGAGACAGAGAGTGCCAGGTTAGCTGCCCAGTACACCACTTCAAAATGACCCAGACCCTGCCCACAGGAGGTCCAGAGGGCCAGCATGCACAAGTGACAAGATGGTATGGAATATGGCCCAGCATTCCACTTCCGGGCACACACCCACAAGACCTGGAAACAGGTGTCCAGCATCTGTCCAGATTCCCGTACACCAGTATTCACAACAGCATTAATCGCAGCAGCCAAAAGCCAGATGAGGCCAGGCACTGAGGCTTATGCCTATTATCCCAACATTGCGGGAGGTCAAAGCAAGAGGATCACTTGAGGCGGTTTGAGACTAGCCCAGTCAATATAGCAAGACCCCATCTCTACAAAAAAAAAAAAAAAAAAATAGCTAGGTGAGGTGATGCACGCCTGTAGTCCCAGCTACTTGGAAGGCTGAGATGGATGGTCACTTGAGCCCACGAGTTCAAGGCTGCAGTGAGCTATGATCACAGCACTACACTCCAGCCGGGGGCAACAGAGCCATACCCTGTCTCTCAAAGACAACAACAAGGCCGGGCGTGGTGGCTCTCACCTGTAATCCTGGTACGCTGGGAGGCCAAGACGGGCAGATCACTTGAGGCCAGTAGTTCAAGAGCGGCCGGGCCAACATGGTGAAAACCCCGTCTCTACAAAAAATGCAAAAATTAGCTGGGCATGGTGGCACGCACCTGTAATTCCAGCTACTTGGGAGGCTGAGACAGGAGAATCGCTTGAACCCAGGAGTTGGAGGTTGCAGTGAGCCGAGATTGCACTACTGCGCTCCAGCCTGGATGACAGAGTAAGAGTCTATCTCAAAAAATAACAATAAATAATAAAAAATAAAAACAACAAAGCCAACCAATTCACAACAGCCAGAATGACGTGCTGTCCATCAGCAGATGAACGGAGAACCCCAGCGTGGTTATATTCAAGAATGGGATATTACTCAGCCTTACAGGGGAAGGAGGTTCTGACACATCTACAACGTGGATGAACCTCGGAAGCGTCACGCTAAGTGAAAGATGCCAGATGCAAACGGGGCAGGTCGTGTGCTTCTGTCTATACGAAGCATCCAAAATGGGTGCATCCCTAGACAGAAGGCAGATGAGCAGCTCTCAGAGGCGAGGGGAGATGGGAAATGACTGCTCAAGGGATGAAGGGATAACAAAAAAGTCCTGGTGGTTGCACGATGCTGCGAATATGTGAAATGCCACTGGATTGTACACTGAAATATGGTAAAAATTGTCTTTTTTTTTCTTTTTTTTTTTTTTTTTTTTTTTGAGACAGAGCCTCACTCTGTTGCCCAGGCTAGAGTGCAGTGGCATGATCTCAGCTCACTGCAACCTCTGCCTCCCGGGTTCAAGCGATTCTCCTGCCTCAGCATCCCGAGTAGCTGGGGCTACAGTCATGTACCACCACGCCTAATTTTTTTGTATTTTAGTAGAAACGGTTTCACCATGTTGGCTAGGCTGGTCTTGAACTCCTGACCTCAAGTGATCCACCCCACTACCCCCCCCAGCCTCCCAAAGTGCAGGGATAACAGGCGTGAGCCACTGTGCCGGGCCAAAATGGTCAATTTTATGGTATGTGTATTTCACAACTTAAAAAGCGAGACGAGGTAAAGATAAAACTTTACCCCAACCCAAAGGGGCAGAACAGGGCGCCCCCTGCAGGCCGGGAGTGTGAACTCCTCTTCGGGTCCAGCACGCATCTTCAGGGCTGCTGACGTTTTACTGGCTGCATTAAGCGTGTACACCTCCATGTTCCCCCAGGTCCTGTCCATGAAGAAGGAGCTGAACCCAGTGGAGCTGGATTTCCTCCTGCGGTTCCCTTTTAAGGCCGGGGTGGTCTCCCCAGTGGACTTCCTGCAGCACCAAGGCTGGGGCGGGATCAAGGTTCGTCTTTAGACATTGAACATGCTGTGCTTTCTTCCCCCCGTGGAGCCTTTCCAGTTGATGCTGCAGATGTTTACAAGGCCAGAATACCAGGCTCTGTGGCCCACACAA
Source organism: Theropithecus gelada (assembly GCF_003255815.1). NCBI lineage: Eukaryota > Metazoa > Chordata > Mammalia > Primates > Cercopithecidae > Theropithecus > Theropithecus gelada. The sequence continues at coordinate 51,780,299 of NC_037684.1, read as the reverse complement.
TTCAGTAAAGCAAGGAGGCCCCACAGATGGGGATGGAGACCAAGATGGGCTGGCTACCAGCTCACAGATAACTCTGCATTCCTATAGGGAATGTGACATGCGTTAGGTCCCTGAGTCCTGCGTTAGGTCCCTGAGCAAGCAGAGAGTGACATCTTCTGAGGGCCAGAAGAGGCCTCAGGGCCTCTTACCACCCCTCCCCCAGCCTCCCCCCTTCCCAGCGTAAGGGAAGTGGCAAGTGAAAAGTTTGTTCCTCGGATTCCTGGACACCATCAGGGACCCTCGAGTCTCAAGGTCTGCTCAAAGAGACCTGAAGAAGGTTGTCCCCTGAGCTAGAATGGCCCCATTTCCAGAGACCCCTAGAGAAGCAGCCCCAGTCCCTCCCACGCCTCATGTCCCCAGATTGGACCCCACCAAGGAGGCTCCCGGCACTGTCCTGGGATGCCTGAGCTGGGCACCAACAGCTCGTGCTTTGGTGGCCGGCCTCTCGGGCCGGCTTATCCCAGAGCCCCAGTTTCCTCGGAGGGCAGTGGCCTCTCCTCCTTGAACGAACTGTACAGGAAGGCTCTCGGGACCCGGGTAAGTGGGAAGAGTCACAGGGCCTGCTGCCTCTGCCCCTAGGCCCTCTCAGAGATGGACGAGTTCAAAAACCTGGACAGTGACATCGAAGGATCTGCCAAGCGCTGGAAAAAGCTGGTAGAGTCGGAAGCCCCCGAGAAGGAGATCTTCCCCAAGGAGTGGAAGAACAAGACGGCCCTGCAGAAGCTGTGCATGGTGCGCTGCATGCGGCCGGACCGCATGACCTACGCCATCAAGTGAGTGTCCCGCCGCCGCCGCCGAGCCGGCAGCCCCGCCCCCGAGGCCCAGGCCTGAGGGAAGCTCGGCCCAGCTGCTGTGCTAGACTCTCTGGGGACTTGAGTTGATCCCCTGAACTTCTCCCCATTTTACACAGAAACGAAACAGGGCGGCCGGGCGCGGTGGCTCAAGCCTGTAATCCCAGCACTTTGGGAGGCCGAGACGGGTGGATCATGAGGTCAGGAGATCGAGACCATCCTGGCTAACACGGTGAAACCCTGTTTCTACTAAAAAATACAAAAAAAACTAGCCGGGCGCGGTGGCGGGCGCCTGTAGTCCCAGCTACTTGGGAGGCTGAGGCAGGAGAATGGCGTGGACCCGGGAGGCGGAGCTTGCAGTGAGCTGAGATCCGGCCACTGCACTCCAGCCTGGGAGACAGAGCGAGACTCCGTCTCAAAAAAAAAAAAAAAAAAAAAAAAAAGAAACGAAACAGGGCTCAGAGGGGCTAAATCATTTCACACAGTTCTTCGAGGACAGAGGCAGGATTCCACCCCAGGCTGCAGACTCCAGTCCTGAGCTCTTGTTAATCCTTAATGTCTCAGAGCATCATGAGGGGAACCCCTTGTCCCCCACTAACCTGACTGCAGAGGGGTGCCCTGCAGTACATGATAGGAAGAAGACTCCCCACGTGAGCCTCCTAGATTGAAAGTAAGATGTCAAGTGTGGACATGAATGTGCACTGAGGCCATACCAGTGGGGTCCTTTTAGGATGTTTTGAGGGAGAAAACAATGGCAAAACCATCAGCACTCGAGGACTCTGAGTACCTCGGTGGCAAAACGTAAAGTCAATCAAAGATGTATTAATATGGCTAGTTTGCAAGAAAACTGTTCTGATTTCACCAACAATTTCTCCAGACCTGAAACCCTTCCATGTTGGACGGATGGGTTGTTGAAGGAAGGAGGTGACGTTTAGCACAGAAATGAGCCTGGGGTCCGTCCTCAGAGCACCTGGGGCCTGTCTGGCTTCTTCCCTTTTCATTTCCCCAAGTAGTCTGAAAGCAGCCAGGTTTCCCAAAAGACACTCATGTCCCTAATAGAATTACCCTCTGATGGCCAGGTGCGGTGGCTTACACCTGTAATCCCAGTACTTTGGGGAGGATCGCTTGAGAACAGCCTGGGCAACACAGTGAGACCCCACCTCTACAAAAAGTCTAAAAATTAGCCAGGTGCGGTGGCAGCCTCCTGTAGTCCCAGCCACTCAGGAGGCTGAGGTGGGAGAATCGGTTGAGCCCGGGAGGTGGAGATGGCAGTGGGCCGAGACTGCACCACTGCACTCCAGCCTGGGCAACAGAGCGAGACCCTGCCTCAAAATAAAAACTAAAAAATTCCCTCCTGACAAAGCAGAGGCCTAACTCCTGAGAGTAGCTTTGTTTTGCTTTGTTTTCCCCGGTAGGAGAGGACAGGGACGGGAGTGGTGGGGAGGAGGGGGCGGAACGAAGCCAGAAGTCACTGTGATGCAGGAGAGCAGCGAGGTCCAGGGAGAAAGCCGGCTGCGTCCCGGACTCAGAACTGGAGGAAGTAGGGTCAGAGTTTGGGAAAAGCCAAGGTAAAGTCCCTCGACCATCGCAGCAGGAACGCCCTCTCCTGTGGGAAAGTGCAGCATGTTTGCATGTTTGGGTCACAAGACCCAGTGTGTATCTGATTCCTCGTCTAGAAGATGAGGTGAGGTGACCTTCCCCGTCTCCTGAGAGCTTTTGAGAAGCACCTAAGTTAGCCAGTGTGACTGCACTCTGGCCACCTAAAAGAAGGAAACAGCCACCCACGGCAGAAGCATTTGTGTGCTCTGCGGTGGCCTGGACCGTCCCAACACCCGTGAGCCCAGATCTTCCCTCAGCTCTGACATGTTTCCCATTTCTATGACGTGGAGCAAAGCAGATTTACTGCCCTAATTATACAGGGAGGGGATCGCTTAAAAGCAAGAAGATTGACACAGACGTGGCTAATAACAAAGCCAGCACTGGCCAAGGGTGTCTCGTGTCAGGCACTGTTGGAAGCATTGACAGCCGTGGGAGCACTTCCACTTCCACACTCACAGGTCACGGGCACTGGGAGGCCAGGCCAGACCACCGCCGGGTGCGCAACACAAACCCTGACGCGCAGCACGTGCCAGTTTCCATGGTGTCAGTGCTCCCTCTGTGGCCGGCTGCAAGCTGCCCGGGTCTGCTGCAAGCTGTCACCAGCCGGCTCCAGCACTCCTTTGTCAAGGCCACTACGTCAGAGGTGGTGAGGCCTGACTGGAACCCAGCATGCATGCTTCTGTGTCATTCATTCATCCATAGCCAATGACCATTTGGCCTGGGCAACTAATTAGCAAAGGTGATCCAGAGTCATTCCTGCCTAGGGGCAGGACTTCCTATGTTCTGGAAGTTCCTTCCTAGACAAAGATCACAGCATCTGGGGTCTGAGTCCATTCCAGAGGCCTGAATAGAATTGGGGGCCTTCAGGAGGAGCAACTCCTCCCCATCCTTGCCTGAGGCTGGCCCTGGTTCAGAACACCAGACAGAAGCCAGCAAAGGCCAGAGCAGGGAAAGGAATAGCAGCTCCAGGTGTCCCCAGAAAGTCCCAAGGGCATGGAGAGGCACTAGCCAGCTGACTCCTGGTTGAACCAGAGGAGCTGAGGTGCGCTGGGTGGCCTGAGTGCGAGCAGACCCTTCTGAAAGTCGACCCAGACTCTCGAACACTCAGGTGTTCACCTGCCCAGGGATGAGCAGTTCTCACCCCTCAGGATGCGGCCATCGCTCCTCCTTTCAGAGACCAGCTGGCCACTAAAATCTTACAAAATTTTTTTTTTTTTTTTTTTTTTGAGACAGAGTCTCGCTTTCTTGCCCAGGCTGGAGTGCAGTGGCGCCATCTCACCTCACTGCAACCTCTGCCTCCCAGGTTCCAGCGATTCTCCTGCCTCAGCCTCCTGAGTGGCTGCAATTACAGGCCTGTGCCACCATACCTGGCTCATTTTTGAATTTTTAATAGAGACAGGGTTTCATCATGTCGGTCAGGCTGGTCTCGAACTCCTAAATTCAAGTGATCCGCCTACCTTGGCCTCCCAAAGTGCTGGGATTACAGGTGTGAGCCACCACACCCGGCAAGTTTACTAATCTTAGCTCAGGTGATTCATTCTTTCCACATACGGTAAGCTCAGCCCTCTGTGATCACAGGAGAAAGGCCGACACCTGATCCAAAGATCACGGGAACATCACTAGGTCCTCCACGGGAGGATTAGCAGAGACCCCGACTGACCCCAGACTTACAGGGGTCATGTTAGAAAGAGTCTGGGGCTTTTGTAGAGACAGGTGTTTATATCATCTGAAGTTGCTTTTTTCTTTGACTTGTTTAGGCTCACTAAAGCTTTGCTCTAATCCGAACTTCCTTCCTTCTCAGCCCCCCGCCCCCCGCAGTTGACCCTGGGTGCCTTCCAAGGCTGGCCTCTCCCTGCACCTGCTTAGACTGCTCCAAGGAGGAGCACAGTGCGGGGCCCCTCGGGAAAGAAAGGGTGCCCGGGGCAAACAAGGCCAATCCTTCGCAGAAAGGAAAGACCAGTAAAGACTCTGCTGTCCTGCCACGGACCTTGTCCTGCTGAAGAAAGTCCACCAAAAAAGGGCCCTCCTGCCTGGCCCAGAGCCCACCCCAAGGCCCTTGCCCTGGCCCAGAGCCTCGGGTTCCACTGCCTCTGATGCACTCCACCCCTAGGAACTTCGTGGAGGAAAAGATGGGCAGCAAGTTCGTGGAAGGCCGGAGTGTCGAGTTTTCTAAGTCCTACGAGGAGAGCAGCCCCTCCACGCCAATCTTCTTCATCCTCTCCCCCGGGGTTGACCCCTTGAAAGACGTGGAAGCCCTGGGTAAGTGTAGCAGGCAAGCGATGTTCTCAAAGATGAAGTATTGGCCGGGTGCGGTCCAGCACTTTGGGAGGCTGAGATGGGCGGATCATGAGGTCAGGAGGTCGAGACCATCCTGGGTAACATGGTGAAAACCCATCTCTACTAAAAATACAAAAAATTAGCCAGGCGTGATGGCAGGCGCCTATAATCGCAGCTACTCGGGAGGCTGAGGCCAGAGAATGGCATGAACCTGGGAGGTGGAGCTTGCAGTGAGCCGAGATCGCGCCACTGCACTCCAGCCTGGGGTACGGAGCGAGACTCTGTCTCCAAAAAAAAAAAAAAAAAAGAGACGGAGTATTGTCGGCATCACCAGGCACCAGGGAAATGCACACCAAAAGTACACGAGACGCCACTTCACACCCAAGATGCCGCTTCACACCCAAGACACCACTTCACGCCCGTAGGATGGCGATGATCAAGAACAGGAAAATAACACGTGTTGTCAGGACCCTGAGAACTGCGACCCTTGTAGGTTGCTGGGAGGATGTAAAATGGGGCCACTGCTGTGGAAAACAGTCTGCTGATTTCTCAGCAAGTTACATATAGAATTAACACATGACCCAGCAATTCCACTCCTGGGTATACACCCAAAAGAACTGGAAATTTAAATTTGTGTCCAAGCAAATGCTCTACACAAATCATTCATAATAGCCAAAAGGCAGAAACCACCCAAATGTCCATTAATTGACGAGTAGATAAGTGGATCAACAGAATGTGGTGGATCTATACGGTGGAATAGTATCCCTCGATTAAAAAAGAGTGAAGCAGGCCAGGCGTGGTAGCTCATACCTGTATCCCAGCACTTTGGGAGGCCAGGGTGGGTGGATCACTTGATCACAGGAGTTCAAGACCAGCCTTGGCAACATGGCAAAACCCCGTCTCTACAAAACGTACAAAAAAATGTAGCCAGCTATGGTGGTACACGCCTGTGGTTCCAGTTACTCAGGAGGCTGAGGTGGGAGGATCATTGGAGCCCAAAAGTTTGAGGCTGCAATGAGCCATGATCAAGCCACTGCACTCCAGCCTGAGTGACCAAGTAAGACCCTGTCTCCAAAAAGCATGAAGTAGGCCAGGTGCAGTGGCTCACAGCTGTAGTCCCAGAACTTTGGGAGGCTGAGACAGAAGGATCACCTGAGCCCAGGAGTTCAAGATCAGCCTGGTCAACATAGGGAGACCGTGTCTCTACAGAGAATTTTATTTTATTTTATTTATTTTATTTTTTTTTTTTTGAAATGGAGTCTCGCTCTGTCACCCAGGCTGGAGTGCAGTGGCGCGATCTCAGCTCACTGCAAGCTCCGCCTCCCGGGTTTACGCCATTCTCCTGCCTCAGCCTCCTGAGTAGCTGGGACTATAGGTGCCCGCCATCTCGCCCTGCTAGTTTTTTGTATTTTTTTAGTAGAGACAGGGTTTCACCGGGTTAGCCAGGATGGTCTCGATCTCCTGACCTCGTGATCCGCCTGTCTCGGCCTCCCAAAGTGCTGGGATTACAGGCTTGAGCCACCGTGCCCGGCCTGAATTTTATAAATTAGCTGGACATAGTGGTGCATGCCTGTGGTCCCAGCTACTCTGGAGGCCAAGGCATAAGGATCACTTGAGCTTGGGAAGTGGAGTTCAGGCTGAGTGACAAGAGTGAGACCCTGTCTCAAAAAAAAGTGAGGCCAAGCACAGTGGCTCACACCTGTAATCCCAGCACTTTGGGAGGCCAAGGCAGGTGGATTGCCTGAGTTCAGGAGTTCGAGACCAGCCTGGCCAATATGGTGAAACCCCCTCTCTACTAAAAATACCAACACTAGTCAGGTGTGGTGGTGGGTGCCTGTAATCCCAGCTACTCAGGAGGCTGAGGCAGAAGAATCACTTGAACCCGGGAGGTGGAGCTTGCAGTGAGCTGAGATGGCGCCACTGCACTCCAACCTGGGCAACAGAGTAAGACTCCATCTCAGGAAAAAAAAAAAAAAAAACAAGAAGTACTGATACATGCTACAACATGGATGGACCTCAAAAACACTACGCTCAGGGAAAGAGGCCAGACACAAAGGCCCCATATTGTGCAGTTCCCTTGACATGAAATATCCAGAATGGGTAAATCCATGGAGACACAAAGGAGACTGTAGATGAGGGGCTCCTGGAGGAGACCCTGGAGGAGAGATTGGGAGTGACCGTCTAACGGGTATGGGGACCACCTCTTGGGCCATGACAGTGTTCTAGAACCGAACGGATGATTGCACAGCATTGTGAATACACTGAATATCAGTGCACTGTACGCTTTAGGATGGTTTTTAAAAGGCAAGTTTTAGGTTATGTGTATTTCACCACCAAAACTGAACGAGGGAGGCATGTGGAATTCCTGGCTGCACATCACAGAGTCTGAACCCGTGTCGTTTAATTACCTGGTGTTTTTTCCTGTTTTTCTTTAGGAAAAAAACTAGGGTTTACCATAGACAATGGAAAACTCCATAATGTGTCCCTGGGGCAGGGACAAGAAGTGGTGGCTGAGGACGCTCTGGACGTGGCTGCAGAGAAAGGACACTGGGTCATTCTGCAGGTACGAGGGGCCCAGCACTGCGGGGTAAGGGCTCCCCGCACTGAGGCGACCGTGGGGATGGGCCCGAAGGCCCGGCAGGAACCAGGATGTGTAGTTTGTATTCAGAAATGTGGGTGGAAATCCTAACACCACTGAAGGAGGAGGCACCCCCGGTGTCGGCCCTGCTGGGGTCAGCCGGGTGGTGTGGGGCACCATGACTGCCCAGAGGAAAGCATGGATTCAACGGTGGAGGGAAGCTGGACTTTATACGAGACTACCCCAAACAGAGATTATTTAAACAACAAATGGTCAGGCACAGTGGCTCACACCTATAATCCCAGCACTTTGGGAGGCCGAGGCAGACAAATCACCTGAGGTCAGGAGTTCGAGACCAGCCTCACCAACATGGCAAAACCCCGTCTCTACTAAAAATACAAAAATTAGCCAAGCGTGGTGGCGTGCGCCTGTAATCCCAGCTACTCGGGAGGCTGAGGCAGGAAAATCGCTTGAACCCGGGAGGCAGAGGTTGCAGTAAGCCAAGATTGTGCCACTGCACTCCAGCCTGGGCGACAGAGAGAGACTCAGTCTCAAAAAAAAAATTTAAAAAAAAAAAAAAAAAAAGACGACAAATGCTGGATTGACAAAAGCATCCCTCCTCCCCCTCCACCTCCTCCTCCTCCTCGCTTGGAGCAGGCAGCAAAGCCCAGAGCGCCCAGGAGATGCTCTCTGCACTTTTGGTTAAACCCTAGCACGACCACCCCTCCTCAGCCCCAGAGCCCGCCCAAGACCCCTCCTCACTACTGCTTGTCCTCGAGCGCCTCTGGGCCTGTCCCGGCTTCCACGGGTCTTACAGCGTGTGTTGACCTCAATCCACAGGGCTAAGCCTGGCCCCGGTGGGAAGCCCTTGGCTTCAAGAGGAGGGGTGGGGACCACAGAATCTCAGCCTTATGCCAGGGAGGACACAAAGGACTCAACGTTAAGGCTGGAGGTTTCCAATTCATTGAACACAAAAATCGATTCTGGGGCCTCAGTTCCTTCACTGAAGACATCCTGGCATGCCCAGCACCTGGTTAGGGTGGACTGGTGGGGGGTGGGGCAGTGCCAGCACCAGGCAAGTGTGGGGTGCTGGCAGAAGAGCCCTGCCCTCACCAGGGAACACAGCCTGTCCTCGTGGGCCCGGGGCCGGGGAAAGCATGTAACCAGCCTCTGGTCTTGGCTGCAGAACATCCACCTGGTGGCCCGGTGGCTGGGGACGCTGGACAAGAAGCTGGAGCGCTACAGCACAGGTAGCCATGAGGACTACCGGGTGTTCATCAGCGCGGAGCCTGCCCCCAGCCCCGAGACCCACATCATCCCCCAGGGCATCCTGGAGAACGCCATCAAGATCACCAACGAACCCCCCACGGGCATGCATGCCAACTTGCACAAGGCCCTGGACCTGTTCACCCAGGTAAGGCCACGCCTGTTCGGGCTGCCTCGCCATCCCATGCCAGGGCCTGGCATCCATCCCTTGGGGCCCTGAGGACCACTCTGAACTCTGGGGACACCTCCCCTCTGGGTTTCCCCTGTCCACACACCCCTCACAGTCAAAATCAACATATTCCTAAAAGGCAGAAACATGCAAATCATTTCAGGTGCTGTGGCACATTTATTACTTAAAGCTTTAGATGCAGAAACACATAGTTTTTAATCAGTTTTATGAACTTGCAAATGAGGGCTGGTAGATGCTGTCCATTGTGTTGGAAGAGCGTGGAACACGTCATGACTGCTCCTTGGAAATGGGACCAAGCTCCGTGGGGAGTCGACCTCCCTGGAGGTTGGTCAGCTTTCCTGGAAGTACGGAGTCCCACTGCTGGAGGCTGTGGATAACCAGGGAAGATGGGGACGCTGTACTTGCTGGGGCTCTGGACGCATGACCGGGTTTCCTTGCCTTCAACCCCTCCTCTGATCCACCATCAGCAGGAACAGCTGCCAAAACGCAGCCGGCTAGGGAGCCTGGCCCCTACTCAGCTGCAGCGGCCGCTGGCTGCCTCCGGGGCGGAGGGGGAAGGCCTGGCCTGCCTGGCACCTGGGACTCGAGGACCCTCCTTGGCTGGGATCCCACTTGTGCACCTGCCTGGGGTCTGACTTCAACTGACTCTTCCCTCACAGACCTCACGGCTTCCCCCAAGTGCCACCTTCTCCACAGCCTTCCTGGCTGCGGTTTTTGTTTGTTTGTTTTTGAGAAGGAGTCTCACTCTGTCACCCAGGCTGGAGTGCAGTGGTGCTATCTCGACTCACTGCAATCTCCACCTCCCGGGTTCAAGCAATTCTTGTGCCTCAGACTCCCGAGTAGCTGGGATTACAGGCATGCACCACCACACCCAGCTAATTTGTGTATTTTTAGTAGAGACGGGGTTTTGCCATGTTGGCCAGGCTGATCTCGAACTCCTGATCTCAGGTGATCCACCTGCCTTGGGCTCCCAAATCCTGGCCACTCTTGTCCTCGGGGGTGCTCCTGTCTGCAGGTCCTCATGTCAATATTTCTCCTTTTGGCACCTCAGCATTTTCTCTGTCTAGAACTTTTTCTGTGCACAAACTTGATCTCCCAAGTGGAGCCTAAAACCTTTTTGAGGTTTGACACCCTGTATTCTTTTTTTTTTTTTTTTTTTTTTGAGACGGAGTTCCACTCTTGTTACCCAGGCTAGAGTGAAAGGGCGTGACCTCGGCTCACTGAAACCTCTGCCTCCTGGGTTCAAGCAATTCTTCTGCCTCAGCCTCCCAAGTAGCTGGGATTACAGGCACCCACCACCATGCCTGGCTAGTTTTTTTGTATTGTTAGTAGAGATGGGGTTTCACCATGTTGGCCAGGCTGGTCTCAAACTCCTGACCTCAGGTGATCCACCTGCCTTGGCCTCCTAAATAGCTGGGATTACAGGCACGAGCCACCATGCCCGGCCGACACCCTGTATTCTTCTATAACCCCTAACAAAGATCTGCTTATGGGGTGTTTTATCGGTCCATGAATGCGTGCCGTCCATGCCTGATACATTTTTTAAAAGTACTTACATGGAAATATTGGAGTCACCCACTAACAATTTCCATCAGCTTTTAAAGGATACATCCTTGTCAAAGTGTGAAAGTAAAAGAAAAAGCAGAAAAACAAATGTTTAAAATGGGTCCCCCATTCCATTAACCAAACAATCGATACCACACACCTCCCGCCTTGGCCTGCACTCTGCTGAGGGGCATGAGGATGCGTCTTGGAAGCACCACCCTAGTGTGATGAGTGCTGTGGGGCGCACACGGTGCTGTGGGGCCATGCAGCTCATAGCGGCCCTGAGGTCAGCACCGGTCCTGGAACGGTTTCTGCCAGTCTATACGAGATCAACGCAGAAACCCAGAAGGCACTTAGCGAACTTTGCAGCGACCCGACACTGCTGTGAATCGAAGCACGGGGACGGTTTTTCCTTTGGTGTTCCATTTTATTGTATTTTGCAAAGTGTCAGTGACAGGGATCGGGGCACTTAGGCAAGGACTGGGCCTTCACTTCCAGCCAGCGTGGAGCCCTGCCAGCCAGCACATGGAGTGGCACCTCATCCCATCTCTGGCTGGGGAGGTGGGTGGCCAGGGAGTGACAGCTGAGACCTGCGGGTAAGGAAACCCTTCACACGTTCAGGGACCAGTTGCCTCTGAGGGGTTGTGGGCCTCTGAGAACAAGGGCCCAGGGGAAGAAGTGGTGGTGGGTGGAACCTGCATGTCCATGATGCCACAGACCTGAGTGCGGGCAGGCTGGTGAAAAGCACCCGATCGGATGGACTCTGGAGGATGGACGGACGGTGACACCCACCAGGCCTTCCCTTGTCCTTGCGGGCTGGCGAGTCTCCCATTTGCTGGTGTCACTCTGGCTCTCCAAGTGTTCACTGCCAGCGCCCTCCCCAGGGAGCTGAGGTCTGAAAGGGACTGGCCAGGCCAGTCTCCTGGGCCCACCGTCTCCATCCCAGGCAGCCAGGAGGGGATATTCAGGTGATAGAACTCCAGCCGTTCCCCTTCTTGTCCATGTTGCCAGAGGGGCCTGTGCCAGGCTTTCTATGATGCCCAGGACAGGGCCCCACTCTTGGTCCACCCAGGGCACTTCCCCTGGCATTTATCTGTCCCTCCCCAGCGGGAGCCTCGGCCACTGTGCCCCACCCAGAGTGCCTGGCCCCGGAGGTACTCCCAGCCGCTGAGCAGAGCAGGTGGAGCACAGCTCGGTTTCAAGAAGCCTGTGTGTGTTCAGGAGTCACTACATAGCAAAGATTAACGAGTAAAAGCGCACAAAGCCAGAGACCTAGGAGTCACAACTGGGGCTCAGATGGCCCTGGAGCCAGATACAAAGGGTTTAAGAAGCAACTCCACCCCATCCTCCCATCCCCCATCCCCCCCCCCATCCTCTATTCCATTCCCTATCCTGATGGAACTTTACCAGTTGTTTTTAGACTTTGGGATACTGTGCGTAAGTGATGAGGAATGTTGGTAATTACAAAGGAACATTCTTTCTTATTAAAGTAGTCCCGAAACATCCAGGATTTGGGAAGATCTTATTAGGAAGCAGTATCAATAATTCAACTTGTAATAAGTACTTGAAAGGGATAAAACAGCCTTTCTGAAAGAAAGAAAATCATACTCAGTCATGACAGCCCAGCTTTCCCTGCAGCTGGTCTGATGGAGACCTGCTCAGCCCACAGCTTTGTCCCCCCACCACCCCCACCCCAGCAAAGCATCTGGCAAGGGCTGGACGCTAGTCACCCTCAGGGGCATTTCTGTGTAAACTTCTCCCTCTCCGTAACACCTGACTGGAGCGTGTGCCCCACAGGACACCCTGGAGATGTGCACCAAGGAGATGGAGTTCAAGTGCATCCTCTTTGCCCTGTGCTACTTCCACGCAGTGGTGGCAGAGAGGCGCAAGTTCGGTGCCCAGGGCTGGAACCGGTCATACCCCTTCAACAACGGGGACCTCACCATCTCCATCAACGTGCTCTACAACTACCTGGAGGCCAACCCCAAGGTAAGGGGCTCAGTGGGCCCTGTGCTTGGACGTATCCCTCCCTCCCTCCTTCCCTCCTTCCCTCCTTCCCTCCCTCCTTCCCTCCCTCCTTCCCTCCTTCCCTCCCTCCTTCCCTCCCTCCTTCCCTCCCTCCTTCCCTCCATCCCTCCCCTCCCTCCATCCCTCCATCCCTCCCTCCTTCCCTCCCTCCATCCCTCCCTCCTTCCCTCCTTCCCTCCCTCCATCCCTCCCTCCATCCCTCCCCTCCTTCCCTCCCTCCATCCCTCCCCTCCTTCCCTCCCTCCATCCCTCCATCCCTCCCTCCTTCCCTCCTTCCCTCCTTCCCTCCCTTTCCTTTTGGTCTTTGTCTTAAAAGACATCAAGTAGGCCTGGGCGACAGAGCAAGACACCATCTCAAAAAAAAAAAAAAAAAGACATCAAAGAGGTTTCACAAACCAGAGAGCTTGAAAGGCAGCACCATCTGTGCTCTCTCCAGCCTGACGTAACAACGGTCAGTCCTTTGCCCCCACCTCCTGCAGGAGCCACTTCTGCTTGTTGGCACACTCCACGCTACCTGCCCCTCCTGCACCTGGCCGGGGATTCCCCCAGAATCCTGGCACCGCAGGCTGTGAGCTGGGACTCGGTGGGGAGGACAAGCAGGGCTTCCTGGGCTGCAGGCCTCACCATTGCTCTGTCAATGTCTGGAGAGAACCCAGGTTTGGAGCAGGACGGGCAGAAAACCTCCATGGATAGAAGGGAGCCCTGTGTCCATTATGAGAACGCATAAAGGCGCATGCAGACTCCACAGAGGACTGAGCAGAAAGGCGCACATCCTCCGGAAACGGTCTGCAGCAGGAGGCACAGCAGGTTGGGGCACAGAGCAAGGTACACAGCAGGGAGGGCACAGGTTGGGGACCAGACGGTAGCATATGAATCCCAGACCTGCTATTCACTGGATGGAGGTCCTCTGTAAGCAGCACATACGCCGCTAGGCCCTGCAGCCCCATCTACAGTCTCCTAAGACTTGGCCACCCCATCTATAAACTGGAGAGCGCAGCAGTGCCCACCACACAGGGCTCTTACGAAGCTTTGACTCAGGCTAAGCCTGGCACAGGCCCAGGAGCCCCTCGCCCAGAAGCCCCTCGCCCAGAAGGCAGAAGGCGGTGGACACCCCTATAAACCCTGGGTCCTCCTCCTCACTCTCAGCCTCCAAATCAAGAGCAACATGGACCCTGGCTCTGAGACAGCAAGGCCCAAGCGCCCTCTTACAGACTGGGAGGCAGATGGGAAGAAAGCAGCGCTCAGCTGCACGGGGGCACTGCTGACTGCGTGGGGCCGCTACCTGCGTGAGGCCTTGGGGTTGGAGCACTCCCAGGGCCTGGGTGGTTAAACACCTGCCCCTGTGACGTGAGAAACAGTGCTGGCACCAGGGGGGAAATGTTCGAAGCCTGCTCTGCCACTCATTCACTGAGACCTCGAGCAAGTCACTGGACCACTAAGCCTGCTTCCTCATGGGCGGAACAGGGATGACGCCTCCGCCTCAGAGCCTTGGGGCTTCAATGAGGGAAGCCTGGCCTAGCAATGCCAGCTTCAGGAAGCCCCTCTTTTTTTCCATCTCCTTGTAATAAAGCTCAGGACCTGGCCCACTAAGCCCCAGGCATGCACAGCACACGTGCTCTCAGTGGGTGTCCTGAGAAGGCCCCCAGGAGGTGACCTCTGATGTCAAGCACCCTGCCTGGGAGGCCATGACAAAGCCTCCTCACTGAGGCTGGAGGACGACGACCTCCCAGATTGCTGCTGGCGAAGGCTGGGCCTGGAACATGGTATGCTTTGTTCTTTGGGAGGCACACCAGCCCTGGAGCAGCAGGGGGCAGAACTGGGCCGGGACTCGGCTCCCCGTGCTCCCCGGCAATGGGCCACCGCAGGCCGTAGACGCCAGCAGGGGAAGGTGGCCTCCATCTGCCAGTCGATGGGGCAAGGTGCCAGCAGGACGTTTCACCCAGAACAAGACCCGGACCTGAAAACACTCCCAGAGGCACACAGGATGTTCAAAGAGACTTTCAGCATGGAGGGACGGCCTAACCAAGCAGACTAGTTTGGGAGAAAGTCTGGCTAGAAGTTTTTTATTTGAAATTTTTTAATTTTTTTTTTTTTTTTTTTGAGACAGGGCCTCACTGTTACTTGAGCAGGAGTGCAGTGGCACAATCACAGCTCACTGCAGCCTTCATCTCCTGGGCTCAGGTGATCCTCCCACCCCAGCCTCCCAAGTAGCTGGGACTACAGGGGCCACTACACCCAGTTAATTTTTTGTTTGTTTTTTGTAAAGACAGGGTTTTGCCATGTTGCCTAGGCTGATCTCAAACTCCTGGGCTCAAGTGATCTGCCCACCTCGGCCTCCCAAGGTGCTGGAATTACAGACGTGAGCCACTGCGCCTGGCCAGATTAAGATTTTTAAGACAGTTCCTTAGCCATTGCGCACTGACACACACTGGGCAGCTTCTAGGCTGCTGAGAAGCCACACGAGTACCATGTACGTCAGCGGCTGCCACATCCTGAGGCGCAGTGTCCTGATGTGGCCTGCGCTGGCCAACCTTCCCTCTGTCCTCAGGCCTCCCTCCCCCTCCACAGACTCCCCACCAGCTCCCACATTCCCTTCATGGCACAGGTCATGCTACACGCTGAGTGACCACGGGGAATGATGTCATCTGGGTCCATGACCTGCTCAGCCCTCTGGGCTCTGAGGAAATAGATCAGGGATTCCCACGCGAACGGAAGACAAAAGTCTGCTGGAACGTTGCTTTGAAACACAGAGCAAGCTGCAGGGACTCCCAGGGAGGGGCCTGAGAGCTACAGCTCCCCCAGGAGTCTCTGGGGGATTCCCTCAGCAGGTGCGGAAAATGCAGACAGCACCCACCCCCGCCCACTGCAGGAAACCACCCTCCTGAGGAGTGTGGGGGGGGGGGGTCAGGAGGGAGAGTGGGGCACAGGTCTCCCTGCCTTTCGGGAGACATAGACGCTGCCTCCAAAGCTGCTAAGCAAGATGCAGGAAAAGCAGCCCGCAAACACTTGTGGCGACCAGACAGAGGTTTTAAGTCACAAATGATAATTTGGAAAATATTAATGTTTTGAGTAAAAATTCATGACGCTAAGCCAAGTGCAGTGGCCCAAGTCTATAATCCCAGCACTGTGGGAGGCCGAGGCAGGAGGGCTGCTTGAGCCTAGGAGTTCAAAACCAGCCTGGCCAACACAGCAAGACCCTGTCTCTACGAAAAATAAAACAACTAGTCTGGAATGGTGGTGAGTGACTGTAGGCCCAGCTACTTGGGAGGCTGATGTGGGAGGGTCACTTGAACCCAGATCAAGGCTGCAGTGAGCCATGTTTGCACCACTGCACTCCAGCCTGGGACACAGAACAAGACCCTGTCTAAAAAACATACACATATGGGCCAGGCACAGTGGCTCACACCTGTAATCCCAGCACTTTGGGAGGGTGAGGCGGGCGGATCACCTGAGGTCAGGAGTTCAAGGAGGTCATGGGCAACATAATGAAATCTCATCTCTACTAAAAATCCAAAATATTAGCTGGCTGTGGTGATGTGCGCCTGTAATCCCAGCTACTCAGGAGGCTGAAGCAGAATTGCTTGAACCCTGGAGGCAGAGGTTTCAGTGAGCAGAGACTGCGCCACTGCACTCCAGCCTGGACAACACAGCAAGACTCCATCTCAAAAATAAGCAACCTAAAAAATATATACATATGTATATAAACTCATGAGACCAAATCAGATGATTGATGAATCAACTGGTTCTTATTCAATGAACTCACTGGTATTTGACGACAGCTCTTCTGGGCAGCACACAGCGGAAGTGCTGTTATGAGAACATCTGTCTCGCGCTTCAGGAGCTGCAGACTTCAGGGAAAGAACAGGTGTGCAGAACTGGAGAGAAGCTGACCGTGAGCAGCAGGATTTCGCATGCTGGGTACCAAAAGAGAATGTCAATTATCTTATTTTTATCCCAATTACATGTTGGAATTATCTCTTTTAAAGTGGTTGCCACAAAATTTAAAATGACATTTGTGGCCTCGATCCGTGGCTCCCACCATCCTTCTGCTGAACTGGCTGTGCAGGAGGCGGCTCCACAGTGGGCACATGGAGGCGGGAGGAACAAGGGCCGGCTTCATGGCAAGGACGCCCATGAGCCAGACTTTGTAGAAGGAAGAGTGTTCCGGGGCGAAGGTGTGACGTGAGACCGCAAGGAAGCCTGGAGGGCAGTGGGAACGGCAGCAGGGAGGCGTGTGGTCGCCTGGCGTGTGCTCTGGTCCATACTGCCGAGTTTGGTCTTCATTCCCTAAGGCCCAGGCAGCCTAGGTCAGATAAGTCACTTGCTCAAACCCTCTATGTGACTGCAAAGACCCTGGAGGCACAGGAGCTACTAGAAGGAGGAGAACCAGGAAGGACTCGACTTCCACAAGGTGGGAGACTCACCAGATGCATCTGAAGATGTGACTAACTGGACTTCCATCGACAAAAGATCGACAGCACTGGAGTCAATTCTTGAGCCACACAGAATCAAACCACTTGTGTTGAAATTGGACCATGAAGGGCAGTCTCGAATGTAACAGAGCGGGAGAGGCAGAGGGAACAACTTCCGATTCAGCCCTGTGGCCTCTGAGGCACAGTGAAGCACAGCAAACACCTGCCCCACGGGAGGTGCAGAGAGCACCGCCTGCAGAAGTGCTGTCCGAGGTGGAGGGAGGTGCCGCACAGCCCCTTGTGAGAGAAGCCAAAGGGGCCGGACACTGGTGTCTGATGGTGCGGGATAGGGAAGAAAGGTGGCCCTGGGGCCTGGCGACCCTGAAGGTAAACGGCCAGGAGGCCGACCTGGAGGGCGAGAAGGCCGCAGCACCAAAGGCTGGGTTCCCATGCCCTGCCTGCCTGAGCCTGACCCTCTTTCATGGCAGAGAAGGGGCACAGGGGCGCATCTTCCCCTACACACTGTCATCTTTCCTCAGGTGCCCTGGGACGATCTCCGCTACCTTTTTGGTGAAATCATGTATGGCGGCCACATCACAGATGATTGGGACCGTCGGCTGTGCAGGACCTACCTGGCCGAATACATCCGAACGGAGATGCTGGAAGGAGACGTCCTGCTGGCCCCCGGCTTTCAGATCCCCCCCAACCTGGACTACAAGGTAAGGTGACAAGTTAAACAGGAGCTTAACGTAATGAAGGTTCGTGCCTCCCAGTGAGAGTCTGGCAGCACAAATGGAGTATCCATAACTGAGCAAGAACCCAGGCAACCAAACTAAGAGGATGAGAAATGTGTCTCACTTAGAAGAAGCACAAGGCTAATACAAACAACTTTTTTTTTTTTTTTTTTTTTTTTTTTTTTTTTGAGACGGAGTCTTGCTCTGCCGCCCAGGCTGGAGTGCAGTGGCCGGATCTCAGCTCACTGCAAGCTCCGCCTCCCGGGTTTACGCCATTCTCCTGCCTCAGCCTCCCGAGTAGCTGGGACTACAGGCGCCCGCCACGTCGCCCGGCTAGTTTTTTGTATTTTTTTAGTAGAGACGGGGTTTCACCTTGTTAGCCAGGATGGTCTCGATCTCCTGACCTTGTGATCCACCCGTCTCGGCCTCCCAAAGTGCTGGGATTACAGGCTTGAGCCACCGCGCCCGGCCACAACTTTATTTTTTTAAATTTAAAAAACAGAAATGCAGCCTCAGGGAAGGGGGAATGGAATTTTCCTTTATGTTGCTGGGAGCACAGGGGGCAGCCCACAAAGGGGGCTGGGAAACAAGTGGGATCCGTACAGAGAGCAAGACGTGGGTGGAACGTTCTGGCAAGGAACGCTTAACGAACAGGACATGGGTTTCAGCCTGCACAGCTTTGCGTCTGCTTACAAACTGCCCTCTTTTTTAGGGTTACCACGAATACATCGATGAGAACCTGCCCCCCGAGAGTCCCTACCTATACGGCCTGCACCCCAACGCAGAGATTGGCTTTCTGACAGTCACCTCAGAGAAGCTGTTCCGCACTGTCCTGGAAATGCAGCCCAAAGAGACGGACTCAGGGGCAGGCACAGGAGTGTCCCGTGAGGAGAAGGCAGGATCTTTAAAACCGCTACCAAGCAAGAGGAAGGGGGAGGATCTAGAACCAGGGACGGGGTGGCAGGAACTGGCGGCAGTACAGGGGAACTTGCTGGTGAGGTACACCCTGCCCCAGCCTCGGGCTTGGGTATCAGAAACGCTGGGGTGGGACCCACAGGCTGTTTGGCAGGTCCTCAGGCATGGCAGCTGCAGGCTTCGTTCGGGTGAGGGCATGGGCCCAGACAAAAGGGATCCTCAGGGGTGTGGATGCGGCTCCGAGAGCACCCCAGCCCTCTGCCCTGCAGTCTTCCAGCTTCCCCAGCTGAGTGCCAGGGAAGATACCGGCCATTCCCCGCCCTGGCCCGGCCAGCACAACAGCAGTAGCAGCTTGTGCAGGGCAGCCGGATGAGCAGGAAGGTGCTCCAGAGCAGCTCAGGGGCCACGACGGCAGGTCCTGCTGCTCACAGTATTAGATAGAGCTCAGGGATGTCAGTGCTCTGAACAAATTCTCACTTGTCTGGGGAGCTCTGTGCGGCCTCCTGGGTACCTCCCCCGCTTTTTTTTTTTTTTTTTTTTTGAGACGGAGTTTTGCTCTCGTTGCCCAGGCTGGAGTACAATGGCGCGATCTCGGTTCACTGCAACCTCCGCCTCCCGGGTTCAAGCGATTCTCCTGGCTCAGCCTCCCAAGTAGCTAGGATTACAGGCACACGCCACCACGCCTGGCTAATTTTGTATTTGTGATAGAGACAGGATTTCACCATGTTGGCCAGGCTGGTCTTGAACTCCTGATCTCAGGTGACCAACCCGCCTTGGCCTCCCAAAGTGCTGGGATTACAGGTATGAGCCACTGCACCTGGCCTGTACTTCTTAATAGAATGTGGAAAAGCTCTATTATGTATTAGCCAAGCACTAGGCTTCCCAGTAGACTGAATTCTCTATGTGAAACCCTTCTTAGTCTAATGATTGACATTAGAAACTGACTGACAGATGGTGTGCAGGTGACCACTGCACTGTGTGGGCCACTCCTTAACAGGGTGTGACTGGCATGGTCCCTACAGAAAGCCCAAGTAAAGGACAAAGTTGCAATCCCTCAACCACTGGCTAAATTTGACCAGAGGCCGGTGCATGGGAATAAACGTCTGAGGCACTGGGCCAGGTGGCCTGAGGCACCCACGGCCGCAGCTGCAGGGCCTTGTAGTGAGATCAGAACATTCAGAGCCGCTGGCCAAGGCTCCCTCCCCTGGTCAAGGGTGTGGCTGCACCCACGACCCTGCGTTTCTGGCCACCCCACTTGCCTCCCCCCTCCCCTCCAGGAGTCGGGGCTGGGAGCATTCGGGGCGGGCTCCCTGACCCTGCAGCAGGTGGGGCGCGCTCCTCGCAGTGACGGGCTATCTGGGGACTGGCTTCCAGGTGAAGGCCGTGCTGGACGACATCCTGGAGAAGATTCCGGAGACTTTCAACATGGCTGAGATCATGGCAAAGGCAGCGGAAAAGACCCCCTACGTGGTAGTGGCCTTTCAAGAATGTGAAAGAATGAACATCCTGACCAACGAAATGCGCCGTTCACTGAAGGAGCTGAACCTAGGGCTGAAGGTAAAGATGGGTCAGCCAGGCCCCAAGGACGTGGCTGGATGGCGAAACCAGCAGAAACCCAGGCCTCTGGCAACCCAGGCCTAGCACGGGCCCTGGAATCAGCATGGTACTGCTCCCTCTCCAGAGTTCTGGCCGTTCCAGAACAAGCCCCAAGGAGCTCATCTAGACAGTTCCTGAGCAGGAAGCGCTTGCACGGCCCTGATGCAGGGTATCTCGAGAGGCAGGGTGTCTCGAGAGGCGCAGCACAAAACCACACTGTGTTGACAACTCGTGACATGCACTGGGGCTGGTGCTCTCCCAGGCCCCAACCCAGGGCTCCGTCTGTGTGTCTCCTAGGGAGAACTGACCATCACGACCGACATGGAAGATCTGTCCACGGCTCTCTTCTATGACACCGTGCCTGATACGTGGGTGGCCCGGGCCTACCCCTCCATGATGGGCCTGGCGGCCTGGTACGCAGACCTGCTGCTCCGCATCAGGGTAAGTGCCGTTTTCTCTGAGAGGCTTCCTAAGACTCAGGGACTGAGTGCCCAGGGCTCGGCACACTCCACACCCTAGAGCCTGCAGGAGCATGGCCAGGAGGCTCCTGGGGGCCTGTCCTCCATCAGACCAGGGCCAGAAGGGCCTAGCCCACGCCCCACCCATCCCCTCCCACGCCCTGACAGTGCAGCCACTTCCTCCCAAAGGAGGAAAACAAGCCAGGCCACAGAGAGCAGCTTCCATCAGCTCTTCCTCGAGCGACCCTCAAAGGGTAAGCTGCCCGCTGTAAGGAGCGAGGCAGTGAAGGCAAGAGCCTCTCTGCGCTCCTAAATTATCCACAAACGGGTAGCCATTCCCTTCCTGACCCTTCTCTACCTGTTCCCTTGTTTAAAATGGAGCAGACAACAGCTGGACGTGGTGGCTCATGCCTGTAATCCCAGTACTTTGGGAGATCAAGGCAGGAGGATCACTTGAGGCCAGGAGTTCGAGACCAGCCTGGCCAACATGGCGAAACCCGTCTCTACTAAAAATACAAAAATAAGCCAAGCATGATGTCCTGCACCTGTAATCTCAGCTACTAAGGAGGCTGAGGCAGAAGAATCGCTCGAACCCAGGAGGTGGAGGTTGTGGTGAGCCAAGATTGTGCCATTGCACTCCAGCCTGGGTGACAGAGCGAACTCCGTCTCAAAAAAAAAAAAAAAAAAAAAAAAGGCAGACACCAAAGTTGCGTCACGGCAGGTGGCTGGGCTCCATGGCCCCTACTCTGTCCAGCACTTCTAGCTTGCTGAGTAGCCCATGGAAGGTTCTGGCAGGAACCCTGCTCAGAACGGCCAAGGCCCTGTCGTTCCCATGTCATCCTATGCCCTCTCCTCTCAGTGGCTCGCGTGTCCTTGCAGGAACTCGAGGCCTGGACAACAGACTTTGCCCTGCCCACCACCGTGTGGCTGGCTGGCTTCTTCAACCCCCAGTCGTTCCTCACGGCCATCATGCAGTCCATGGCCAGAAAGAACGAGTGGCCCCTGGACAAGATGTGTCTGTCTGTGGAGGTGACCAAGAAAAACCGAGAGGACATGACCGCTCCCCCCCGAGAGGGCTCCTATGTGTATGGACTCTTCATGGAAGGTAAGGAGGGTTCTTTCTGTCTGCAGAAGCTTCCAGAGCCAGTGCTACTTGCCAAGACGAGATAAAACTAGCTCTTGGCAAAGACAGGCTGTTCAAGAGCTGTGGGGACAGGCAGGAGAGAGGTGCTCTCAGGGGGCATCAGCCTGCAGGTCAGAGCCACACTGACCCTAGAGAGGGTTGAGAGGATTCAGGGAATGTGCAGTGGTCTGGAGGAGACCAAAAACGCCCCAGTCACTTGGTCTGTGTTTTAGTGAAAACAGCAGAGCTTGTGTGAGAGCGGCTCCGACCTGATGAGAAGTGCTGAAAAGCTCAGGCTTTCCCCGGCATGGAGCAGTGAGCCCAGGACAGAAGTGCGTTTTGTGGCTGCACTGAGACTCCAGGGCAGCCTGCGCTGAGACTCCAGGGCAGGCCGGCTGGCCCAGTCCCACCCGATCCCCAGCTGCTGCGGCTCCTGGAGCACAGGGTTCAAGGGAAAAGAGGCTGGTGCACCTGTTAGAAATCTACCCCCACATCACCCCTATCCTGCTACACAGAAGAGGTCAGACAGGACAACGAGGCCGGCCATCTCCTCAGCCCACCTCTGAGTTGAGCAGCAATGCCCCCACCACATACCTGTCCCCTTCAACAGCTGACATCACCCTGTTACCTGTGGGGTGGCAGGGCTGGGCTGGCACTGGCTCAGGCGCCCCATTTCCTACACAACCAAGACAAGCTCTCCATGTTTATTTTGAGATTTCAGACAGGAAACAGAAACATCATTAAACAGGGCGAGTAGAAATAATAGTCTGGTTGAAGGCAAATAATATTTATATACATAGCTGTATGTACACATAGAGCAGACATTACACATGAAGAATCAGGGAACTTTAATTTTTAGCTGGAGTTATGATTTCCTGCCACTGACATTAAGGCTGACAGATGAGGCTCTGAAAACGCCACAGATTTAAACGGATGGAACCCAAGGGCTTTAGCTGAGCGGTTCCTTGTGCCCAGCGAGACGGGGTAGTTACAACATGCACGCCATCACCTACGAAGGCCTCTGCTTCCTGCTGTGGCACCTGGCCTGAAGCCTTTTGGGGTGGAGCCCATCTCTGCATCTCTGCAAAGGGAGGACCCCTCCCTTACTTACTGGCAGCACACCCGGCCCTCAGCCATACTGTCCCTGCAGGGGCTCGCTGGGACACCCAGACCGGAGTCATCGCAGAAGCACGGCTGAAGGAGCTGACCCCAGCCATGCCTGTCATCTTCATCAAGGCCATTCCTGTGGACCGCATGGAGACCAAGAACATCTATGAGTGTCCCGTGTACAAAACACGCATCCGCGGCCCCACCTACGTCTGGACCTTTAACCTGAAGACCAAGGAGAAGGCAGCGAAGTGGGTCCTGGCAGCCGTGGCGCTGCTGCTGCAGGTTTAGCTCACCCCCGCCTCACGGCCCACGCTCCCCGAGGCTGGACCACGACTCAGCCCTTCACCTGTGACTTATTATTTACAGGAACTGGTTGTTGCTTTTGTTCTCTTAAATAAAGTGCTTTGTAACCAAGCACATCTGAACTAACCAGAGGGTGGAGGTTGGCGTGGAAGAGGTGGGGCAGATTAAAGCCTGTGGAGCCATTCAGTTGTGCCCATCTGACTCCATTCTGTACCTGATGGCCACCGTAGGGCCTGGCTCAGGCTTTGGGGAAAGGCCCCAATTCCCAGCAGCCAGAGGCAAGCATTCCAGGAAGCAAACCCTAAATCCTGACTTCCTGGCAGGGGGGTCAGTGGGGTTTGTTTTTAATATGAGCAGCATGTGGGGTGAAGGCTTGGCACTCACACCCTCCGGCCTGATGCTACATGCAAACCACCTGCCAATGAGGGGACAGGGCGTTACCCCGTAACAGAAGCTGCCGCCTCCACACAACGTCTCATCTGCCATTACTCCCCGCTCCCAAAAACAACAGGACCTTTTACAAGTAAGGAAACACACCCAAGCCCCCGCCCCCAGAGTCTAGAAGAACAAGCCGTTCCCACAAGCCAGCCCCGGACGTGTGGGGCTCTGCGGCTGTGCTGATGCAGGACACGGCAGTGAGGTGGCCAGGCCGGCTACGGCAGCAGGATGCAGGCACAAGGGGAGAGGATTAACTAGCAACCTGGGGGATGAGGGGAGGCAGCTGTAAACGCCAGAAAAGATAGATCCCAGGGGGACCAAGACAGGGTCCTCAACATTTTTTTTTTTTTGAGACAGTGTTTCACTCTTGTCGCCCAGGCTGGAATGCAATGATGCAATCTTGGCTCACTGCAACCTCCACCTCCTGGGCTCAAGCGATTCTCCTGCCTCAACCTCCCAAGTAGCTGGGACTACAGGCACCTACCACCACACCCAGCTAATTTTTGTATTTTTAGTAGAGACAGGGTTTCACCATGGTGGCCAGGCTGGTCTCAAACTCCTGACCTCAGGTGATTCACTGACCTTGGCCTCCCAAAGTGCTGGGATTACAAGTGTGAACCACTGCGCCCGGCCCTCGAAGTTTCTTAGGCTTCAAAGCAAAGCAGGCTGGTGCAGCAGTTCACACCTCTAATCCCAGGATGGCGGGATTACTTGAGCCTGGGCAACATGGCAAAACCATCTCTGCCAAAAATACAAAAAATGAGCCGGGAATGTTGTATGTGCCTGTAGTGCCGGCTAGTCAGGAGGCTGAGGCAAGAGGGTCGCTTGAGCCCATGAGGTCAAGTATGCAACAAGCCATGATCATGCTACTGCACTCCGGCCTGGGTGACAGAAGAGACCCTGTCTCAAAAGGGGGAAAAAAGGCAAACACACCCACTGGGAATGTCTAAGTTCAGCTTGATCAAGTTTTGCAAAAACATTTTTCCAAGTTTACTCACCTAAATCATGGGTTAAGAAGCATCTAGAAAATCCAAATTCTGAGGGTAATGATTCACAACAATCTTAGGGCCCAGTAGGGCTATCGGAGGGAGAAGAAAAACATCCCTCAAATCCTCCCTTCCTGGCGCCCAAGGAAGGAATCCAGCCCCTTTGCGGCTGCAGAGGAGGCAGTTTCAGCCTCCCCCAGCCTGGCTGGGCCAATACCTCTGCTGGCCAGGAGGGGTCACTGCAGCCCTTCAGGTGACCAGGGGAGATAAAGCTGCCAGGGGCCACCAAGCAACTCACTTCAGTCCCTGGTAATAACCACAAAATGTGAAGTTTTTCCATTTTGCCTTTAAATCATGAAATAAGAGTAATCTATTCCACACATATATGTCATGGGTAGTTGACAGAATTATCTCTAAACTTTCCAAGAGATGATTCGCACTTAAGCTGCACTCCAGCGACAAAACACAGGGACTGGAGCACAACAGCCCCATGCACCTAGAACGCCGGGAGGACTGCGGCGGCGACCACCCGCTGTTCTGTGTTGCTCTGGTTGCTTTGCAGAGTTAGGGAGCCTTGGTCTGGGGAGCTCCTCGGGGAGAACCTGCCTAGGACAGCCTCGAAGGTCATTAGCCGAGACAGAGGGAGCAGTGGTGCGCTGCGGGAACAGCACTGCAGATGGCTTCAGCCGGGCTGTGGCACAATGATGTTTACTCTGGTCCCACAGAATCTGGAGGAATGCAAACTCTGTTTACCGAAAGCCTCTCTCCAAACAGAAACCCACTGCCCCTGCACATTCCTTTGGCTCCTCTAGTCTAATTGTCCCACAAGACAGAGTAATGACTAGTTTGAAGGCAAACTGTTAACTGATGTGCTGCTGCCCAGGGCAGTGTGGCCAGGCCGCCACTCCATCTATCCCCAGCCACTCAAACTGCAGTTCTGCCTGGTGCGGGGACTGCAGCTGCCCTTGTCTAAGACCAGGTGAGCCTATGAACCAGACCCCATGAAGGGTGACAGTGACTGCTGCCAGCCCTCGGGAGGGAAAGGCAAGAAGCTGCTTCTAGAGAGGCAAAGTACAGGGACTAAATCTAATCTCACTCCACGAAAGGAAAGGCTGCCATGCCCTGCAGCCCAGGAAGCTTCTCTCTGTGCAAGGGTCAAGCACCTCAAGATAAAGAGATCAGGCAGTGAGGTTACGAAAGCTGCTCCTGGAGACACTGGGGGATGTGGAGAGCTGGCTTTATAAACACACATGACGTGGATTCAAAATCCCCTGCTACTAGGTGACACAAAAACTTTTTTTTTTTTTTTTTTTTTTTTTTTTGAGACGGAGTCTCGCGCTGTCGCCCAGGCTGGAGTGCAGTGGCGCGATCTCGGCTCACTGCAAGCTCCGCCTCCTGGGTTCACGCCATTCTCCTGCCTCAGCCTCCTGAGTAGCTGGGACTACAGGCGCCCACCACCGCGCCCGGCTAATTTTTTGTATTTTTAGTAGAGACGGGGTTTCACTGTGGTCTCGATCTCCTGACCTTGTGATCCGCCCGCCTCGGCCTCCCAAAGTCCTGGGATTACAGGCGTGAGCCACCGCGCCCGGCACAAAAACGTTTTAAGTAGATCCAACACAAAGTTCACTCTTCAAAAAATAAATTGCTAGGGCAAAAACAATCACAAGGTATAGTCCTTAACTGAACTTCAAGTCAATCAAAAAAATTAATTTTAAGACAACTGGAATTATGAACACCATTTAGGTATTTGATGACACTAAGACATTCTTGGTAATTTTTGTTTTAGGAGTGACACTGGTGCTTTTTTGGTTAAGTATATATTTTGGGGGAAGATAACAGGATATGCACGTTATTTAGAAATAGAGACACGTGTGCATATCAGAAGAAACAAGCCAAAGTGGCTGCCTGAGGGGAGGGCAGGAAATGGCCGCAGTATTGTTTTTACTCTCTACATTTGCACATATTATTCAAATAAAATTAAAAGTAATTAAAATAACTAGAAGAAGTTGCAAGATAAACTACACATTTTTAAAAAATGAGATTTAGCCGAGAACTAAGGTGGCAGGCGCTAAGGGAGCCCATGCTGCACGCATGAGACGCCAGCACTAGCGCATGCGCCGGCCACATGGGCCCTGGCTCCTCTTGGACTCCTCACCATCCCTCCCCACAAGCCACCATCCAAAGGCCCAACCATCCAAAGCAACAGAGCTACCCCCAACATCCAGACCCAAAGAGCAGGGGCTGCAGCGGCCTCGGGAGCCTGACCCCACCTGAAGTGCAGTCCAGGCCCGGAGGAATCCAGGACACAAAGGGTCACCTAGCAAAGACCCCACCTTTAATAGCAGCCACCCCCTGCCTGGACCTCTAGGCGTCAAGAGAGTCCAGAGGTACCTCAGGTGACTGTGGGACCCCACTGGTGCCTCTGGTGAAGCGGCAGGCCCCTCCTGGGTGGGCAGAGAGGGTCCTGATACTCAACTTCCAGAGTCTAGAAGGGTGCATCTCTGTAACCGCAGCACAGGGATGTCAGCGAGGCGTCCAGGCAGCAGCCCGAGATCTGGCTCCACCGACGCCCCACCCTGCAGGCTGCAGCTAGCCAGGACAGCAAGCCAGAGCCACTCTCACGAGCAACTGTGCTCTCCTCCTCCCACGTCTACATCTCCTGCACCAGCATGATCAGCTTGGAGGGGCTCCATCTGCCTTTCTGCCCCCTCATCCCTGAGCCCTTGCCCCAGGGCCTCTTCAGGACCCCCTGGGAAGGGAGAGCAGAAGGGGTTGCCCACTGCCGACCCCAACACAGGCATCTTGAGACTTAGTGGAGTGGGTACCTGATGGAAAGTCAACAGACTGCCTAATTTAGCATTCCGCTTCTAACTTTGAGGACAGCTGCCACACCCCTGAAGACGCTGCTCTGTGTTTAACTGAGAAAGGGATCAAAGAGTCCTCCGGGAGCTCTGGTTGAGTCAGAACGACCACCTGCCCCACCTGTGAACTCCCGGGAAAACCGTGCTGAGAGACGATGCTAGAGACAGCACCTGTGTGTCCTCAGAAGAAGTTCTTGATCAGTGGAGTCACCATCTTCACCCACAGCTTCACCTGGCGACTCGGCTGCTCGAAGGTGGCAGAGGACACCACCCCTGACCTCAGGTAGAGCTGCTCTTGCTCCTGAGGAAGAGGGACAGACAGGTAGTGAGGAGTCCCCTCCAGCACCACACCACATGGCCGGCTGGCCCTAGCCCAGCCCCTCAGGCCAGCCTGGAAAACCCTGACCTCCCATGTCTACCTGGCCCCGAGATTCCCAGGGTGCTCTGGTGGCAGGCAAGGCCAGGCCCTACAAGTTGCACCATGAAACATTCCTCAGAAAAGCTAAGAAGCTGTGTTCCTGAAGACTTCTAAGGGCCGGGCACAGTGGCTCAAGCCTAGAATCCCAACACTTTTGGAAGCCGAGACAGGAGGATCACTTGAGCCCAGGAGTTTGAGGCCACCCTGGGCAACATAGGGAAGACATCGTCTCTATGAAAAAATCTAAAAAATTAGCTGGGTATGGTGGTGTGTGCCTGTAGTCCCAGCAACTTGGGAGGCCGAGGCAGGCGATGGTTTCCGCCTGGGAGGTCAAAGCTGCAGTGAGCCGTGATGGTGCCACTGCATTCCAGCCTGGGTGGCAAAGTGAGACCTTGTCTCAAAAACACAAACCAAAAGGCTTTTGAGACCAAGACATGTAAAGGACTCTTAAATTTCTTCAATTTAGAGTTGAAGAAATATAACTGGTGGGAAAAATAGTTTAAATGTTCACCCTCACTAAATGAGGAAATGCAAATTAAAATGAGGTATTTTTTAAATGAGACAGTTTTTCTTCTATCAAACTGGCACAAAGCTGTTTTGTGATGTCATTATCCTCCACGCTGATGAATGCTTAGTGCTGAGGGAAAGGGGGACAAGTCGTCTTCTAGAGTGAGCTCTGGCAACAAGAATCAAGCATCTTAAAAAGCTCCCTTTGCAAGAGTTTACCACAAGAAAATCACTATGCACTAAGATTTTTATATACAGATATTTATCATAATATTTATAACAGGGAAAAACTGGAAACCACCTAAATGTCCAACAGCCAACTTACTAACAACTCATATGACAAACCAGCATTCACCACGAACTTACTAACAACTCGTACGACACACCAGTTTTTGCCATGAGAAGAACGTTTACCTAACCATATGGGAAAGTGCCCAGAATTGGCAGGCAGAGGAAGCTGGACACGAAATACATGTCCACAACAGAATCGTCATCTGATGCTTAACGCTCTGCCTCTCTGTGTGCTGTACGCAGAAGGCAGGCAGCCAATCACCACAATGGCTTGCTTCAGTGGTTTTCCCTGCATGAAATGGTTTATTTCCGCTTTTCTTAATTTTTATAGTGAACACTTGTTAATTTCATATTTTAAAACAGGTTTAAAAACATTTATGTATGTGGCCGGGCGTGATGGCTCATGCCTGTAATCCCAGCACTTTGGGAGGCCAAGGCGGGTGGATCACTTGAGGTCAGGAGTTCGAAACCAGCCTGGCCAACATGATGAAACCCCATCTCTACTAAAAATACAAACATGGCCGGGCGCGGTGGCTCAAGCCTGTAATCCCAGCACTTTGGGAGGCCGAGGCGGGTGGATCACGAGGTCAGGAGATCGAGACCATCCTGGCTAACATGGTGAAACCCCGTCTCTACTAAAAATACAAAAAACTAGCCGGGCGTGGTGGCGGGCGCCTGTAGTCCCAGCTACTCGGAGGCTGAGGCAGGAGAATGGCGTGAACCTGGGAGGCGGAGCTTGCAGTGAGCCGAGATCGCGCCACTGCACTCCAGCCTGGGTGACACAGCGCGAGACTCCGTCTCAAAAAAAAAAAAAAAAATACAAACATTAGCCAGGCGTGGTGGTGTGCACCTGTAATCCCAGCTACTCGGGAGGCTGAGGCAGGAGATTCGCTTGAACCGGGGAGGCGGAGGTTGTAGTGAGCTGAAATCGCGCCACTGCACTCCAGCCTGGGCGACAGAGCAAGACTCCATTAAAAAAAAAAAAATTTATATATGCTTTGCCTGAAATGGTGTTCGGGATCTTTAAGAAGCTTCTCTCGTAAGAGTCTACCCTCCAAATGCTCCCTCCTCAGTGGGGCACCTGGCAGCGCTCACAGGGTCACACCGCGACTCTAGCCCTCTCTCTCCTCCACTGAGTCTCCAGCGCTCTCCTCGGTAACGTCCGGGCCACACCTACACCCACCTTGTCGTGAGGACCACGGGTGATGACCACAGAAGCACAGCGCCAACCACAGGACAGCAGCAGCGGTGGCCTGTGCCACTCAAAGCAGCACCCTCCCTGCTCAGGAGACTGGGAGTGAGCCCTGGCAACTCCTCTACCCCAGGGGTGACAAGGGGACACCCCACACTCCAGAACCCTACAGAACGTAGCCTTGGCTTTTCCCATCAAGAGCTGGGCAAAGCCAGGCCCCGGCTTCATTTCCGCCTGCCCCCATCCCCCTGCCCCCATCCCAGGCTCAGTGGGTCCCATCCACCGGTCCATGCCACACTCCCAACTGAGCAGCCCCGCAGCCCCACGTGTCACAGACATGGGGCTTCCTAATTGCTGCTGAGGTCCCAATCCCTGGCTGGACGTGCCTGATGGAAGAGCCAGCTCTGGTCTCGGGGGGCTGGTGTGCAGGAGTCTCCACAGACCTGGCTCCAGCTTTATGTCTTCAAATGCACACCCAGCCAAGATTGCAACGAAATTCCCAGAAACACTTAGGTTTCCTCACAGACTCCACAACAGGGATGGAGAAGGAAGTCAGCTGACGAGGTTACCACGCTGTTCGAGGGAGTCTTTCTTGGGTCACAAGTGGTAAACTGTGTTCCCTGAACAAAACCAGGAAGCTTTCAGTGTTTATTGTATGTACTAAGTGGAGGGAGGGACTTCAGATTCTGATAAAAATATCTCCCCGTTCCCAGTGCCCAATGTGACTTGAATAGGAGGGCCCTTCCCTGAATTCCCAAGGAGAGCTCCGGAGACAGCTTCGGAGAGCAGGGAGCCTGTGGTGGCTGGGGCTTTAGGGACTTTCTGGGTTGTGGGGAGGCTGGAGGCTGGGCAGTCCCAGCAGGATTTGGTATCTAGGGACCGGGCACTGCAGGGCCCAGGAGAGCAGCTGCCGTCCCAGTATATAAGCATAGGTGGAATTATCTGGAAACATATTTCTGCGTTTCACAGGCAGAGAAATCAGTCTATCCCTAAAGAACGGAAGAACTACAGTAGCAGAGCTACCACCCTCCCACAGGCAAAAGCCCCTGGGACTCAGGTTTGGAAAGAAAAAGAAAATATCCTAAATATGTCATTTGAGAAAGCAGCTCCTAACCACAAGCAGCCCCAGCTTTTCTCAAGATCCAGGATGTGGGTTCAATGCTCTTACTAGGGCAGTGGGGGAGGACAGTCAGTACCAGGGCCCCAGCACAGGCCTGGAGGACTTGCTCCCCCCATCAACTCAGATCCATGCAGAGCGCATCCTGGGCCCTGGCCAAAGTCACCAAGGACTCTCTGCCGCCCTGGCGCAGAGCTGCAGTGGAAGTCTCTGCAAACAGCCCCCTGGAACTGAAGCAGAAGTCCAGGAAAGCCCGCTGTGGAAAGCTGCCGGCTCAGGTCTTTCCCACTAGCCTGGCTCCAAGGCCAGCTTGTCACCCTATTACTGGAATCTCTCAGCTTGTGGGGGCTTCCTCAGTCATTTGCTGTAAACCTCACTGTAGGAAGAAACCCGAGCAAACCCATTACCCCACTGGCCCACCCAGAGCATGACTGACCGCTGTCACTTCCTCTTGCGCCTGTCGTGGTCATGAAGCCTTTCCTGGCACCAAGGCCCCAATCGGTCACTGACAAGATTCCCAGGCTGCAGGAGGACAGATCCCAGGGAACACAGCAGTGACTATTTCCTCGTCCATCAACAAAGGCTCTGACAATTTTGCAACAGTTATTCCCAAACCCTGGAGCATAAAAGCTTCACAGAGTTACCGTCCCACGCTGCTGGGCTCTGGCCTGTGGCCGTGTTATCTGCATCCCCAGGAATGGAAAAGGGAAGTTGGTGCCTTCCATGGAAAAGGGTTATTGCAAAGATCACAAATTCATGAGCCCAAGGCACCATCAAGGTCTCAGACAAAAGGGTAATAATGTGCTCCCATTTCAAAAGTCTATCCACATGTCACAGGCCATCAAATAGAGGGTCATCCAGAAGCATTCACCAGCTCCTGGTAACCTTTTATCTCCTCAAAGAGAAAATACGCTGCTATTATACAATGGAGGGCCGAAACCACTGCTGAACCCTTTATTTTTTGAGATGGAGTTTCACTCGTTGCCCAGGCTGGAGTGCAATGGCACGACCTCAGCTCACTGCAACCTCTGCTTCCTAGGTTCAAGCGATTCTCCCGTCTCAGCCTCCCGAGTAGCTGGGATTACAGGCACCTGCCACCATGCCCAGCTACTTTCTTGCATTTTTAGTAAAGGTGACGGTTCACCATGTTGGCCAGGCTGGTCTTGAACTCCTGACCTCAGGCGATCCACCCGCCTCGACCTCCCCAAGTGCTGGGATTCCAGGCGTGCGCCCCCGCGCCCGGCTCCAATGCTGAACCTTTGAAGAGCTGACCCTTTTTCTTAAAAGGGAAAGGTCCCAGGGAGAAAATGGTGGCCTCCTCTAGTGCAGAGAAAGAAAAAGTCTCCAGGATGTGGGGTGCGAAGCGTCTAGGGAGTCACAGGCACGATCTTCCGAGGCTCAGCACCCATCACTGCACTCTTGGAGACCCGGAGTCTTTCCTGCTCTGCTCCGAGTCTCACTCGTTGCCTCAGGAAACAGCTCTCAGGGCAGCCCCACAGCACGGGCAAGCCTGGGCCCCAGCCACACCCTCAGCACCCTGGGAAATCCCACTTGCCATGACCAACCTGGTGAAGCTGCTGCTGCAGGGCCTCGTTCTCTGTCACGATCGCAATCTGGGCCTCCAGGTCCCGGTGAACTGACCTGTACCCAAAATTAGGAGAGCCAATCAGCGTGAGACAGGGCAGGCTGCTCCCTGCCAGGTACAGCCAGAGGCCTGCAGGGAAAAGGAAACGTGCAGACAGGAAATGAGCACAGCATCTGCCAAAGTCCTCTCCACACGCTGCTGCAATCTAAGAGAAAGGCAGCCCGCTCTGGGTGCCTGGACATGAGGGGTGGCTGCAGAGCGGCGGACAGGCCACACCAGGACTCGCTCTTCCCCCCTACCCCGGCGCGGCAGGAAGCAGGAACCCAGGACCGGGGCGCAGTCTCAGCTCAACTGCTAGTCTTTGCTTCCACCACTCACACCGTGGCCTTGTGTCCCAAGCAGGACGAGAAGCAGGCTTTCCCAGGGGAACATGGTGACGCCGCCTGCAGGACTGCTCTCATATACCCCTGCCCAGATGCCCACTGAGCCTCTCCCCAGAGAGCTCAGGGCCTTGAACCCCACTCTGAACCGCCTCTGCACATCCACACCTGCTGACACTACCTGCTAAGCTCAGAACCCGCACTGGCCATCCCTTCCTGTGAGCACTGAGAATCCTCACACGTACTTCTCAGAAGCAGCCACCTCAGTGCGCAACAGGGCAGACGGTGAAGGACAACCACGCGACCCAAGCCAGCAGATGTGGGGTTGTCACGCGGGGTGGCTGGTAAGAACAGGTCTGCCTTGAAGGCTGGCTGCCTCACCATAGGTCCTGGGTAGGCTGTCTGTGCCCTTCTGACTGAGGGACATGCGAGTCTCCCAGACCCAGCCTCCCTATTTCAAGTTGCTGATGCACCAAAACCCTGTGAGGACAAAGGGGGTCCAGGCCTGAGACCTCTGCCGTCACTGCCCACAGGGCCCAGGGACTTCCTGGCTGGACAAGGCAATGAAGGAGAAAGCTAAAGGGCCCTGTTTCTGTCACACCCAGAGAACAATATCCCCTTTTGCTGGGAAATGAGCCAGTCAGTATTACAGCTGGAGAAAAGGCAGGGCATGGGGTACACCGTGTGGCAGGGGGAGCCACGCTACGGGGACATTTCTGTAACAAGGCCACAGGCGTACTCAGAATACTAACATGTTACCTGAGATGATGACAGGCACAGTTCTGTGGCCCATTCCACACCTTCCCAAGGTCCAGGGCGGATTCCCACAGCCCAGCCCCCATCAGAACTAATTCTAAAAAGGCTGTTACCAAGACCTAGCATCCCAAACACACGTGCTGCCTGAGACGCCCTTCCTCCCATAGGGCACCCAGGCTCGGCCTGAGCTCAAGACTTCCCTCCGTGCTGCCCTCCACCGGCACTAAGAATGCTTCTCCCAGAAACTCCTGCCTGATGTCAGTGTAAGCAAGTGTGAGTGGGGGTGAGAAGGTAGTGAGGGTGAGCAGGTAATGAACGGGGTGAGCGGGTGTGAGCAGGGGTGAGCGCGTGTGAGCAGGGGTGAGGGGGTAAAGACCAGGGGTGAGCAGGGGTGAGCGGGTGTGAGCAGGGGTGAGCGGGTGTGATCAGAGTGAGCAGGTAAAGAGCAGGGGTGAGCGGGTGTGAGCAGGAGCAAGCAGATTTAAGTGGTTAGAGCAGGTGTGAGTGGGGGTGAGAAGGTAATGAGACTGAGCAGGTTGAGCAGGTGGCCCCGGGTTCCTCTAGGGTGCCCTGCACTAATCCCAGCATCCCAGAGTTGCCCCTCCCCATGGGGTGTTGAGTTCTCCCCCACTGACACGCCCCTTTCAAAGGACCCACACAATCGTCATGGTCGAGTCAACACAGTATGTAACACGCACCAGGCTCCTAAAATAGCAAACGGTTTCCTAATCTTCACTTAGAGCAAGAGCATTTCCAAGAATATCTTGGGTAAGAGGTGACGAGGCCCTGCGCTTGTTCCTGTAATGGGCTCGTCTCCACCCCTCCAAGGGCCACATCAAAGCCACTTGCTGGCCTGTGTGCATCGCGCCATAAACAGGACCACCCCGCTGGGCCACTGGCCATGCAGGCCATTCACAGGACCACAGGTGTGGGCAGGCTGCCCCCTTCCCCTGGCGGCTCTGATCCAGATGGCTCACACTGCCCAGGTTGGTCCAAGCAGAACAGCGCTCGTGGTCCCTCGTACACACAGCCCCCCTCCCACCCCCTTTTCCCCAGAGCATGGAGCTGGCAGAGACAAGGCGCAAGGCAGGCGTCCGCCAGCCTCAGACCAGAGACAGGAGCTTCCTCCCACCTGCCGTTGTTCATTCCAACTTTTCTAATGACAAGATGAGCCTCTTAAAACACTGGGTCTGTTGTGTGACTTGTCCAGCTGGCTCTCCCAAGCCCACGGAGGGAACAGTGACGGTGATGAGTAGGAAGGCCACACGCCCACATGGGTGATGAGGGTTAGGCTGCTCTGTGTCACACCACCATGACTCGGTGTCCACCCCACAGCTCCTAGACCACAGAATCTGATGGAGAAGGTTGGAGGTGCATGGTTCTACACACACTTTTTATTTGCCAAATCCACCTAAGCACTGGCTCCTTTTTTTTTTTTTTTTTTTTTTTTTTTTGAGACGGAGTCTCGCTCTGTCGCCCAGGCTGGAGTGCAGTGGCCGGATCTCAGCTCACTGCAAGCTCCGCCTCTCGGGTTCCCGCCATTCTCCTGCCTCAGCCTCCCGAGTAGCTGGGACTACAGGCGCCC
>NC_037684.1:51690207-51745179 GCF_003255815.1 Theropithecus gelada | reverse complement strand
TTTTTTGAGACGGAGTCTCGCTCTGTCGCCCAGGCTGGAGTGCAGTGGCCGGATCTCAGCTCACTGCAAGCTCCGCCTCCCGGGTTCCCGCCATTCTCCTGCCTCAGCCTCCCGAGTAGCTGGGACTACAGGCGCCGCCACCTCGCCCGGCTAATTTTTTGTGTTTTTAGTAGAGACGGGGTTTCGCCGTGTTAGCCAGGATGGTCTCGATCTCCTGACCTTGTGATCCGCCCGTCTCGGCCTCCCAAAGTGCTGGGATTACAGGCTTGAGCCACCGCGCCCGGCCTGGCTCCCTTCTTTATGAGGCCACCTAGGGGCCGACGCTCAGAGGCAGGCAGGCCACCTCCAGTGCGCAACTTCATCAACTGCTTCCCCATCTACTGCTCATTCTTGACCCCAAGATAGACTGTATATGTATTTGTAGACAGTCTCTATATCTATCTATGTTTCCCATATAGAAAGAATAAGGGTTTTTCAGCAGGTGAGTGCCCAGGATTAGAGAGGTAGCTCACACTTTTAACCTACCTGAGACTGCCCATCAGCTTCCCCGCCAGACTTATTTGCACTGCAATCTTTCTCCATCAGAAAGAAAATAACGATCACAGGCCAGCCTGATGCCCTCTGGGGAGCCCTAAGGAGACAGCATGAGTCAAGCACCTGCCAGGTCCGGAGATGCCACAGGGTGCTGCTGCGAGATGCCCATACTCCAGCATGCCCCACAGGCCAGGGCAGCTGGGAACAATGGTGTTTCAAGATTTCAGCTCACAAGTCAGGAGTTTTAGCCATTGGTCTGTGTCCTGAGGACAACTGGGAAGTTTCAAACTGGGGAAGGGGAATCTAAAGGCCCTTTTGGAGGTCAAGGCTGCAGTGAGCTAAGATTACCCCCACTGCACTCTAGCCTGGACAAGAGAGAAACACTATCTCCAAAAAAAAAAAACAAAAAAAAACAGGAGCCCTTTAGGTTCTGTTTCATCTCCCTCGCTCTAGGCCTGAGCAGTCTGGAGCTCTGGTCAGACCTGCACCACCAGTCAGGATGTCAGGCTGTGTATACACTGGGCTAAGACTATCAGGCCTGGGACTCACTGTCGGGAAATCTGTTTCCCAGTACAAGGCCATAAACTGGTTATCACGCCCGACTCTTCATCCCAGGGCCTGACCTCTGGGCCTGACATCTTTACAATTCCAGGAACCATCCAATTAGGGAGACCTGTAGCAGGAACCATAGCCTGAAGAGGGAAGAAGCAGCCCTCTGCAGACCAAGTGCTTTTGGGAGGGGACTGACTGCTGGCAGTTCATGGGGCAGAGAGAAATGCTGCAGCCCTGGGTGCCAGAGAGGGCAGGGTGCAGGGGAGGCAAAGGCGGCTGCTACTCCACAAACACTCGCTATAAAGCAAGTGTCACGGGGACACCAGAGGAGGACCTGGACTGGAGTTGCAACTTCCGCTGCCTCCCAGCTCTAGGCCCCCTCTTCAGAAAGGACGCCTGCCCCTGCTCTTCTGCAAAGTCACTCTGCCCTGCGGAAGGCTGATCCAGGCCTCAGCACTCCCGGCCTCCATGGCAGCACTCCCTCAGCACTCGCACCGTGACTTCTGAGCCCTTTCCAACAGGCCCTGCCCACCCTCCAATCTCAATGCCCACCACTCCCAGCGCCCCTGCTGTTCTGCAAGCCTCGTGTGGTCGAGGGGCTTCTCATTTCTGTCCCCTCTGCCAGGACACTCCGGCCCCAGATGGTGGCATGGACGCTCCCTCTTCATTCAGGCCAACTGCCCGAGTCCGAGTGTCTGCTCCTCAGAGAAGCTCTCCCTTAGCCCCCTTGTAACAGACCCCGCAGCAGCCTGGAGCCTTCCCTTGCTCTGCTCTTCGTAACTCGCTCCCTGGTATTTGTAGAGATGCATCTGCTTCTTATCTGCTTTCCATCAAACTACAAGCCTTAGGAGGGCAGGGAGTTAGTCTGTCTGGTACCCAGTGATCCATTCCCAATGTGCCGAATGATGCCTGGGACACAGTTGGTACTTGTTAAATATCTGTTTGAATAAAATAAACAAACTGAGAGTAATAATGTCTCTCCCAAAAAAGGTCAAATTAAGTGTTAAAAAAGCTCTGAAGGCCAGGCACAGTGGCTCACCCCTGTAATCCCAGCACTTTGGGGAGCCAAGGCGGGCAGATCACAAGGTCAGGAGTTCAAAACCAGCCTGGCCAACATGGTGAAACCCCATCTCTTACTAAAAATACAAAACTTAGCTGGGCATTCTGGTGCGTGCCTGTAATTCTAGCTACTGGGGAGGCTGGGGCAGGAGAATGGCTTAAACCCAGGAGGCGGAGGTTGCAGTGAGCCGACTTTATGCCACTGCACTCCAGCCTGGGTGACAGAGCAAGACTCCCTCTCAAAAAAAAAAAAAAAAAGCTCTGAAGTTTAGGTTTTGTTTTATTGTATTTTATTTTGAGACAGAGTTTTGTCTTGTCACCCAGGCTGGAGTGCAATGGCGCAATCTCGGCTCAATGCAACCTCCGGCTCCTGGGTTCAAGCGATTCACTCGCTTCAGCCTCCTGAGTATCTGGGATTACAGGCGGCTGCCACCACGCCCAGCTAATTTTTGTATTTTTAGTAGAGATGGGGTTTCACCATGCTGGCCAGGCTGGTCTCAAACTCCTGACCGCAGGTGATCCACCCACCTCTGACTCCCAAAGTGATGGGATTACAGGTGTGAGCCACAACTGCACCCGGCCTATTTTGTTTTTGTTTTGTTTTGTTTTGTTTTTGAGATGGAGTCTTGCTCAGGCTGGGGTACAGTGGCGCGATCTCAGCTCACTGCAACCTCTGTCTCCCGGGTTCAAGTGATTTTCGTGCCTCAACCTCGCGAGTAGCTGGGACTACCGACATGCGCCACCACACCGGGCTAATTTTTGTATTTTTAGTAGACACAGGGTTTCACTATGTTGGCCAGGCTGGTCTCAAACTTCTGGCCTCAGGTGATCCGCCCACCTTGCCCTCCCAAAGGGCTGGGATTATAGGTGTGATCCACCGCGCCAGGCCTCTGCAGTTCTAAGACAGAAGTGCACGAACATTTTAAGAGTACATGCACGAACATGTACTCCTCCCTCAAGCGCCCCCACAGTATTCTGCAATAAATCTCACAGGATTCTCAGACTCCAATAAACACATGGAGAGGACAGAAGATCTCATAGTCTTATCCTGGCAGCATAAGCGCTCGCCTGCTCTGACATCAGTACAGCTCTGAGAAACTGTAAGCGCCCACAGGCTGGTGTGTGTGCTCAGCCTGAAGCGAGCAATTTGCACCAGCACAGCACCCCTACCACACCCACTGGGTGCCCAGGGGAGAGCCGCCTCACGTGTCGCCTAGGCAAACAGGGTGGGGCTGCCCGCCTCTCGCCATCAGTTCACCTTTGGGCAGAATGCCAACTGGCCTATCAGAAAGGCAATAAAAATAGTGACATTCTCACAACCATTAACAGACTTCCCTGTCAGCATGAGCCAGAAATCTCTTAATCCAACACCCTGCTCCGCCCTAGCCACCCACATTGTGTTGTTAATGCTAGAATACTGCATCTAGAAGAAATTGAAGTCAACATGTTAAAACTCATTTTCTGATCTTCTTCATGAAATGCACGCCAGAGGGCAGAGCCCATGTCCCAGCAGATGGACACAGCCTGGTTCAGCACAGCATGGCTCCTGCCTGAATGTGATAATGGGATGGGCACCACTCGCTCTGTCCCTCACCTCTCCACGGAGCAGAAAGATGAAGAGAGACATGAGAACTGGCTTGACACAGTTCATACTCAGCCTCCCCTGAAGCTGCCTCTCAAGACCTCGAAGTGAGCTTACTGGCACCCAGCAGATACCACACTTTCAATGGCTGACAAGGCCGGACTGCTCCTGCCTGTACCCCACCCCCGACCAGAACCAGGTTTGGGAAGGAAAGCTCAGCACCCATCCAGATGTGTCTGCAGCAGCACAAAGCACTTCCTGTTAAGAGTCCAAATTCTACCCCAGCTCCCAGAACCTTGTCCCACCACACCTACTGGGCGAGGAGCGAGGGCCAAGCAACAGGAAACTGACAACCATGAATCAGAGGAACTGCCACCTGCCTGAGATCCAACCCAGATGCCCACCCTGCCCCACCTCCCATAGCCAAGGCGATGCAGGTGAAGAGGCCTGGCAGCACCTTCCTTCATGACCAAATCAGCACAACAAAACTACAGGGAGCAAGGCCAGAGACACAGCACCAAGGGATCCAAGACCCCCACCCCACTCCCTTCTGCCAATCTATTCGCTCAGGGACACGCAGTGGCCCTCGGCCCCCAGTGTGATTTCAACCTCCACGCACCCCACCAGGCGCCTCACCCGGCCTAGGAACCGTACGGTTATTTTACAGAAAGTCAAACACGAGCCCCGTTCCCTGTGTCCTCCTGACAATCCAGAGCCATCCCCTGACTGCATAGGAAGGAGATTAAGCCAGGCCCCTCAGCTGTGGCCACAGGTAAATGTGGACTCAGAGCCAGGCTTCTACACTTCAAGTCTAGTAATCTCGATGCCAAATCACACTTGCATGACTTCTCCTGAGTATTCTAAATAGGCTCCCTTTACAAAAATCCAAGTAAAAATTAATAGATAAACCATATTGCAAAAGAAGTCTCTAGTGCTTGCCTTTAAATAGTTGAGGGTTCCTCTGGTTCTTAGAAACAGCTCAATTTATTGAAATGTGATAGAGATACATGACAGATTGACAGATAAAATATGTTAAGAGATCAGCATAGTACGCAAAAGAGGTGTATCAGGCTGTTGAACGATCGGCAGATGGTTATCACACAAGAATCTTTCCAACAAGGCATCTAAGCAACTGCCAGACAGTCCTGGCAATAGTTGACAACACACAAAACACTAAAGAAAAAACGCCAGCCCTCTGAATTTTCTGTCACCAGACTGCACTGAAAT
This sequence comes from Theropithecus gelada, assembly GCF_003255815.1. Classification (NCBI taxonomy): domain Eukaryota; kingdom Metazoa; phylum Chordata; class Mammalia; order Primates; family Cercopithecidae; genus Theropithecus; species Theropithecus gelada. The sequence continues at coordinate 51,740,225 of NC_037684.1, read as the reverse complement.
CCACTGGCAGCTGCTGAGCCACGGGGTCATTTCACATGAGAAGGTGCCTCTTCCCCCCACGCGGCTCTTCCTTGCATCACTACACTCATGGGGCCACCAGCAAGTTCAACACAGTCACTCCGCAAAGCCTCTTGTTGCCTGGCTCCCAGAGGAGTGCTGTGCTGACAGAAGAGTGCTGTCTGAGGGGCGAGGATCTGGAATCCACAGTCCTGGCTTACCCGCCTCTGCCCAAGGGCTTCTGGGAGCAGGAGGAGCTGAGATCAGCCCAGGCCTGTCCTACAGGAGCCTGGGTGAGGGAGTGGAGGTATCAGCGCATAGCCACCGGCAGGAATTTTCTGGGGCCGAAACAGACACACCCAAAGAGGCACACAGCCTGTACCCAGCAAGCGCCATGCAAAGGGTAGACAGTCAGGAAATGGTCCACTGGGCCAGCCATCCAAATCCACAAGCAACCTGTGGCCGCCCACTCATCTCTCAACCTGACACAGGCTGCCCTGGAGGAAGTGACCATCAAAAGATGGGCCTGAAGAGGTGCTGACTTAAGATCCCACTGGCGACACAGCCACTGAGCAGGGAAGGACCCTCGCCTCTCACTTCAGCATCAAGTGACCTCTGACCTCTGGTTCCTGGCTTTAGGATGAAGCCCCTCTGCTCAGCAGCAGCTCCCTCCACGCACCATCCATCCCTCACCCACCTCTGCCAACTCTCCCCTATATCCCATCCCCCACACGGGCACATGCCCTGGGATCCAGCTGTAAGATCATCCCCAATTTCCCACTAGTCCGGGACTCCTGGGTTGCAGGGAACGCACCCCACCCCCACACACACACCACCCACACCAGGGCAGGAGAGAGGGAGCGGCAGAAGCACACCAGTCCCGGAAAAGGCAAGACGCACCGGAAAAGCCGGTTGGATGTTTCTGTTTCAGCGGTAACTGGGGAGTCAGCTCACATTTATCAAAGCCGCTTCAGGGAAATAACCGGTGGCAGAGTCAGAAGCTACAGGCCAGGAGCCCCCCACCCTCCAGGCTGAGTTAAGGGGCCTCCTCATCGTTCCAGCACAGTGCAGTTGAGGAGAGCAATGCCTGGTCACTCCTCTGCAGCTCCCTAGCACACGGCAGTATAGGTCTGAGGCCTCCCCAAAGGTCAAAGCTGCCCCACTGGCCAGCTCTTTCAATACCCCATCCCTAGGTACTGTTGTTATTCCCAGAAGTAATGCCAATCCAAAATTACTTTCCGCACCTGCCACAGGCTGGGGCCACCTGCCCTGAGACACTGACCACCAGCCTGGTTCAGTCACCACACATGCCAGAGATGGGCCCTGCAGGACAGTGTGGCAGTCACTTCCCGCACCAAACAATGCTACCTGCCTAGACAGGCCTGTGGGCCTCAAAGCAGCACATGGGAAGCCCTGGACAGGCCAGAAGCTTCCTATTCCAAGCCGGGAGAGTTCTTAAGGCTAGGCATGAGAATCTACTCGGGGCGTTTTTCAAACACCATGGTGGGTTCAATCCCCACAGAGCTGGATGAAGGTCTAGGGGAACCTGGGCTTCAGTTTGTTTTTTTGGTTTTTTTTATTTTTGAGATAGAGTCTCGCTCTGTCGCCCAGGCTGGAGTGCAGCGGCACAATCTTGGCTCACTGCAAGCCGTACCTCCCGGGTTCTCGCCATTCTCCTACCTCAGCCTCCCAAGTAGCTGGGACTACAGGTGCCCACTACCACGTCCAGCTAATTTTTTGTATTTTTAGTAGAAACGGGGTTTCACCACGTTAGCCAGGATGGTCTCGATCCCCTGACGTCGTGATCCGCCCGCCTCGGGCCTCCCGAAGTGCTAGGATTACAGGTGTGAGCCACCGCGCCCGGCTGGCTTCAGTATTTCTTACAATGCACCCCCCCGTTGAAAAACATTGGTTTAAAGAAAACAAAAACAAACCACCTGAGCACTGGAAGATCCTCGAGTCTCAACAGCACAGATGTGTGCCCACAGCAGTCCACAGCCTAGACCCCAGCCGTGGAGGCCTCCCACTCGCTCAGCTCTTCCGAAAGCCACTAGGACCAGGACAAGAGAATGAGCAAAACAGGCCTCTAGACTGCCCAGGGAGAAGCTAGAAAAGCTGCAGGCTGTACTCATGGCGCAGGGGCCTCCAGGTACCATTTCCCCTTCTCTAGACAGACTAGCCCCGGGGTTGGGGGTCCCCAGTGTCAGAAAGGAGTTATGGTCCCGCTACTAGAGGCGGGCACCCTCTCAACATCAAGAGGCCATGGGGTAAGCCCACTGCTAAGCACAAGGTTTCCAGCATGTTGTACCCATGTCTCAGAGGAGCTGCCCCTGGGATTCTGCCCCATTTCGGCTGCTCTGCCAGATACCTGAGAGGGATAAACATACAATGCAGAGTGTGACCCTCTTCCTACCACCCACCACCAGCAAGACTATGCACAGAGCCTGCATTTCCTCAGCTATGGGGAAAAAGGGCAGACACTGGCATATAGGGAAAAAACCAAAGGCAATAGTGAGGAAAAGACAGGAAAACTGGGTTGCTGATGCCAAAACAAATGATCCCTAATGAATCCTTTCTCCCTGAAAAAGGCACTGCCAGCCAGGCGCAGTGGCTCACGCCTGGAATCCCAGCACTTTGGAAAGCCGAGATAGGTGGCTCACAAGGTCAGGCATTCAAGACCAGCCTGACCAACATGGTGGAACCCCATCTCTACTAAAAATACAAAAATTAGCCAGGCGGGATGGTACACGCCTGTAATCCCAGCTACTAGGGAGGCTGAGGCACAAGAATCACTTCAACCCAGGAGGTGGAGGTAGCAATGAGCTGAGATCACGCCACTGCACTCCAGCCAGGGCAACAGAGCAAGACTCCATCTCAAAAAAAAAAAAAAGTTGGCCAGGCGTGGTGGCTCAAGCCTGTAATCCCAGCACTTTGGGAGGCCGAGACGGGTGGATCACAAGGTCAGGAGATCAAGACCATCCTGGCTAACACGGAGAAACCCCGTCTCTACTAAAAAATACAAAAAATTAGCCGGGCGCGGTGGTGGGCGCCTGTAGTCCCAGCTACTCGGGAGGCTGAGGCAGGAGAATGGCGTAAACCCGGGAGGCGGAGCTTGCAGTGAGCTGAGATCCGGCCACTGCACTCCAGCCTGGGCGACAGAGCAAGACTCCGTCTCAAAAAAAAAAAAAAAAAAAAAAAAAAAACAGTTGCCAACAAGCAGGAACTCTGACCATCAAGACAAGGCTAAGGGCCAGGTGTGGTGGCTCACGCCTATAATCCCAGCACTTTGGGAGGCCAAGGTGGGCGGATCACCTCAAGTCGGGAGTTCAAGACCAGTCTGACCAACATGGAGAAACCCAATCTCTACTAAAAATAAAAATGTAGGCCGGGCGCGCTGGCTCAAGCCTGTTATCCCAGCACTTTGGGAGGCCGAGACGGGCAGATCATGAGGTCAGGAGATCGAGACCATCCTGGCTAACACGGTGAAACCCTGTCTCTACTAAAAATACAAAAAAACTAGCCGGGCAAGGTGGCGGGCGCCTACAGTCCCAGCTACTCGGGAGGCTGAGGCACGAGAATGGCGTAAACCCGGGAGGCGGAGCTTGCAGTGAGCTGAGATCCGGCCACTGCACTCCAGCCTGGGCGACAGAGCAAGACTCTATCTCAAAAAAAATAAAAATAAAAATAAAAATAAAAAAGTAGCCAGGCGTGGTGGTACAGGCCTGTAATCCCAGCTATTCAGGAGGCTGAGGCAGGAGAATCACTTGAACCCAGGAGGAGGAGGTTGTGGTGAACCAAGATTGCGCCATTGCACTCCAGCCGGGGCAACGAGAGCAACATTCCGTCTCACAGCTAAGGCATGTTCCTCTCCATCTCTTAGGAGAGGTTACGTCACCACATCTTCACAACAGCCACCAAATGATGTGACCATATATGGTCTTTGATGCATAAAAGAGACGGATTTTACACAACTGAAATTCACTTATGGGGAGGCAAGGCAGGCAGACCACTTGAACTCAGCAGTTCAAAATCAGCCTGGGCAACATGGTAAACTCCCATCTCTACAAAAACACAAAAAATTAGCTAGACGTGGTGGCACACGCCTGTAGTCCCAGCTACTCAGGAGGCTAAGGTGGGAGGATCGCTTGAACTGGGAAGTGGAGGTTGCAGTGAACTGAGATCATACTACTGCACTCCAGCCTGGCAAACAGAGCAAGACTGCCTCGGGAAAAAAAAAAAAAAAACCACTTGGGAAGATGAATGCTCTCCTCTCCCCAGGTCATGGGACAGCTATGCTGTGCCTGCAAGGGCTGCTGGGAAGGTAAGAAGGGAGAAGTGCAGTGCTCTAACAGGCAGGTGCCAGGGCTCCCCCACCCCCTGCCCGTGCTTGTGGCTGTCCCACGCTGGGCCGTCCTCCAGCCAGCTGCTGCGCACCTTTAGCATGGAACGTCCAGCCCCTCCGCCAGTACTCCTGCAGCTGGACCCGCTCCTGCTGTCCCAGGCTGCACACCTCGCTGTAGAACTGCCGCTCGATGTGCACATAGGCCGCTGGGATGGCGCCAGCCACTCCCTTGGCCCCAAAGAAGCCATTCACCTCTGGTGAGGCCAGCAGGATCTGGTACTCAGCCCGAGTGCCCAAGACCAGGTCCATGTAGGCCTGGGTCAGGTTGAAGTAGCCAGTGGTGAGGTAGACCTTTGCACCACGCTCCGCCTCAGTCAACAGGGTCTCAGTGACAATCTCATCGATTTGAATCTCGAAGGGCTTCATCTGAATCAGCGGATAAATCCAGGTGTCAGGGGCTGGTCTGCGATCCCCAGCAGCTGCTGCATCTTCCTGGGTCAAAAGGGAGTTGCTGTGGAAGGTCTGGGCATGCAGCATCTGCTGGCGGGTCCTGGCTGAGTTGATCACATCCATGACCCTCTTATTGGCTGCCTTGCAGTACTCGGCCCGGTCACCTAGAGGAAGACGTGAGAGAGGAGTAAAGGGAAGAGAAAGAAAGGATCTAGATTCTGCCCAGCTCAGGGGACGGGGCATGTGACAGGCAGGTGCAGATGCTACAACTGGATGTTCACTGAACACACGCTGAGTGGGCCCAGGACCCCAAGCCCAGAGCGAGGCTCCTCTGGGGATACAGTTTGCCCAAGACAAGGGCCTGGCCCACAGCAGCCCACACTTAGGCAGAAGTGAAAGGCATGTCAACCTATCAGTCCAATTACAAACAAGTTTAAACCCAGGCAAGACAAACTGACAGAGGGAGAAATTAGGATAGTGGTTACCTTGCGGGTAATTCTCTGCAGGGGCACATACAGGGGGCCTCCAGGAAGCGGGTCCACTAGGAACAGGTTCATGGCTGTATACTTACGACTGGCGCTCGGGGTGCATGTTCTACTTCATTAAGGAAGCTCAGTCAAATAAAGACATACAAGTATAACCAAAAAAGGAGCATGTGTATTCCACGGATGGGGTCACAGGGAAAGCCTTGGATAAACACCATCAGCTTGGATAAGCACATCACCATGTGGGAAAGCCTCCCACAGCAGTGACAGTCCTGGGAGAGAGGAAGAACGGGCAGGCTCAGGCTCTGCATGGGGTGCCCTTTGTATTTGGACAAGACACTGGTGACAGGTAACCATGCTGACACACTGAAGGGAAAGATGCTACTATCAGAAAAGACAATTCAATGAGAATTAATGAGTTAAGCACCCAACTCAAGAAGACAGGGGAAAGAAACAACAGAATATAACCATGAATACAGTATAGGGAAGCAAAAATAAAGAACAGGCCAGGCACAGTGGCTCACGCCTGTAATCCCAGCACAGCACTTTGGGAGCCCGGGGCAGGCAGATCACCTGAGGCCAGGAGTTTGAGACCAGCCTGGCCAACATGGCGAAACCCTGTCTCTACCAAGAGTACAAACATTAGCCAGGTGTGGAGGTGTATGCCTGTAACCCCAGCTACTTGGGTGGCTGAGGCTGGAGAATCACTTGAACCTGAGAGGCAGGGGTTGCAGTGAGCTGAGATCGTGCCACCGTACTCCAGCCTGGGTGACAAGAGCAAAAAACTCCATCTCAAAAAATACATATGTGTGTGTGTGTGTACATATATGTGAGTGTGTGTATGTGTGTATATATATACACACAAATAAAAATAAGAATAGAAATTATTAGAATGAAAACGATACAAAAATGGAGAAAGTCGACTGTCTGACAAAGGATTGACAAGACAACAAGGCTTTGGCGAGGCTGGTGAGGGAAGTGAAACAGGGAAGGAGGGCTGTCCCGGGCCATCCTGCCGGCTTGCACGGTCTGAGCTGAGAGCAGGGACAGACACTCGGTGCCTTTCAGGGCTGGGCTCCAGAACAAAGAGAAGGACCAGCCCGTGCAGAGTCTGGACTGTCGATGCCAGCGCCCTCCGAGGAGAAAGGAGTCACACTGCCGCACGCTGGACGGGGCTGCGGGAGGGAGGAGCGCCGGGGCCCTGAGCACACCCTGAACCTCTCTGTGGACTCACATTCTCCCAAGCACAGCTGGGCTCGAGTCTCCCCACTCCTGCTCCGAGAGTGCTGGCTCTCATCCTGGCCTAAGCACGGCCCGTTCTCTCTCATATCCATGCCTGGCCCGTTACATTAGACCAGGGATCCAAATACATTTTCTGTAAGGGTCAGATGGTAAATATTTTAGGCTTTCTGGGCCAAAAGGCAGAGCTGAGGATGCTAGGCAGGCACTCAGCAAGAGAGATGCAGAGCTCCACAAGCTCTTTATGGATGAAATTCAAAATACACCAGTAGTAACTGAGCATGGCGGCGGGCAGAGCATCACACCATCACAGTCGGGCTCTGAGACCCAGGGCTCCCCTAACACAAGGACAGGGCTTCCACCAGATGGCCCACTTAAATGCTTCCATTCTAGGTCCACAAGACGCGGAGAGTTCTTCTCCCAACAAGGTCCAAGTTCAGCTCCTCCTCCCCAAGTTCAAATCCAGCAAATTCAGCAGCAGCCCTCTAAAGGCCATGGGGGAGCCACAGCCACAGGAATCACAGGAATGCAAATGGCCTGGAACACTCACGCCAGGACCTGCCTGGATCCAGTGGGCAGATCTAAGAGCTCTTACACTTCACTTTCCAGGCAGGGGGCCACAGAGCTCAAGGGAGCCGGAAATCACAGGCACAAGTGATAGGCTTGGGGAAATGGGCCCTAGGCGAACAGCCACTGGCCTGGTTGCTTCCTGTGATGCAGGGCAGGCTCCTGGGTCACTCGCCCAGGCACACGTGTTCATTGCTGAGTAGCTACTTGTTAACTGCATCCTGACCTGAGTTTGTCACCCGCCCCCGCTAGTTCACCTGAGACCTGGGTCACCAGGTCACGCCGCTGCATACCCTTGCCTGAGTCCTCCTCACCTGCATCTTCCCTCCCACACTCCCGCCTTCCTGGGCCGGCTCTCTCACCCACAGAGCATGACTGATGGCCAGTGAGTCACATCTGTCTGGCTTTTTTAAGGCCAAAAGCAGAATGAAGCCCTCCCACCCAAGATCCCTATGCCTGCAGCAAGGCCACCCAGAGGTGTGCTCTCCTGGGCCCTCACTCCACCCCACCCACAGCCACAGAAGGGTGTCAGCGGCAGCCCCTACCTTTGTAAGGATGCACCATCCCATCCACCACCTGCACTGTGTCGTCCCCCTGCAGCTGCAGGGACACATCCCCCACCGCGTCCACCAGCTCCGTGAAGAAGTCGGCAATCTCCACGCAGTCCTGCAGGAACACGTAGCGGTCCTGGCGGTTGGTGAAGTAGGAGTCACTCAGGTTTGCACTACAGGGATGGAAGACGCAGGTTCTCAGGTGAACTAGCAGGGGGGTAACAAACTCAGGTCAACATGCAGTTAACAAATAGCTACTCAGCAATGAATACGTGCAAGAGACAAAGCCAGAGTCGATCTAAGGTGACACAGCGAGTGACCCACAGGCTCCTCCTCTCAAGGAGCTGACAATCTAGCTGAGAAGAGGAGATGCAGACACAGAAAGTCAGCTAACCACGCAGGGCTTTTGTTTGCTTGTTTGTCCTGAGACAGCCTCATTCTGTCGCCCAGGCTGGAGTATAGTGGCATGATCTTGGCTCCCTACAGCCTCCGCCTCCCAGGTTGAAGTGATCCTCCTGCCTCAGCCTCCTGAGTAGCTGGGGTTATAGGCGTGCACCACCACACCCAGCTAATTTTTGTACTTTTAGTAGAGACGGGGCTTCACCATGTTGGCCGGGCTGGTCTTGAACTTCTAACGTCAGGTGATCCCTCTGCCTCAGCCTCCCAAAGTGTGGGATTACAGGCGTGAGCCACTACGCCCGGCCCATGCAGGGCTATTTATCAGTGCCCATGTTTGTTTGTTTTCTCTGTCCCACTAAGTGACAGCTGCCACTGGTACCGTCCCAGAGCAAGGATGCAATCAAGGGCCTTCTCTCAGCACCAGCAACCCAATCCTGGTCCCACTGCCGAGGGGAGGGCCTGTGAAAGGGCCCACATTTATCAACCCAAGGACCTGGACTTCCAGGTCTGACTCTTGTTTATTTTTCTGGCTGTCTACCTGACAAAGTGACTCATCCTCTCTGATCTGTTTCCACATGTACACAGTGAGGAAAATACCACAGAGGGTCACTGGGGGTGGGAACAGACAACACACCTGAGTGGCCAGCACATGCTAAGTGCCCAATCAACAGTGGCTTCCAGTCAGTCCCTCGGGGTTTCCAGCCTCAGTGGCAGAGACAGTGCCAGGGAGGTGCTGCGGGTGCACAGCAACCAGACCTACAAGCAGGTTCTCCAAGGCTGAGGGGAACGGGTTTCCCACTGTTCCTATTCCACTGCCCTCCAGCCTGCAGAGCAGGAAGGCAAAAGCACCGGCGGTGGGAAGCACTCACCCGCTCAAGATGACGCTGTTGTCGAAGAGATACACCTTAATGTGCTGCAGGCCAATGGTCTCATTGAAGCGCTCAGGGATGAGGAGCCGGAGCAGGCCGCGGAGGTGCGGCGTGTGAAAGAGGGAGACACGGACCTGCTCTGGGAACCTCTGCAGAAGTGGGAGCAGCATCGTGCGGGAGTTCTTCCGGCCTGAACACAGGACAGAGAAAGCGGCCGTTGACTCACAACAGGAAGGCATCCTGCCTCCAGTGAGGAGCCACCTCCACGTGGCCTCGCCTTCACCTGCGCCGTCCACCTGAATCATTCACACCAACTGGGGCTACTCCAGCCAGGGGACTCCCGGGCCAACCTCCGTCCTGTATGCTGGCCACATCTCAGGCCTGGAGTGCTCAGCATGGCAGATGCCTGCTCTTTTTGCCACCCAGCACCCATTCACCCTCCTCCTGGTAACTGCACCCAACCTCCTCCTGGGGCACTACCCCACCCACTCTCAGCATTTCTGCTCTGGGAGACGACCCTACCCACCTTGCCCCTCACCCCCAGCTCCATGGGGGAGCACACAGGCCTGGGCTGGACTATTCGGCACAGTCCAAGCTCCCGGCTGGGCACGCCACCGTCAGGCCACTCAGGAACTTTGACCGAATTCTCAGGAAACCAGACTCTTTCAAAGGACAAGGTATCATAGGGAGACAAGCCTAAGCCACCAGGGGTCACCACACAGAGCCTGAGAAGGAAGCCAGGCCAAAGAAAACAGCTACGGGATGGATCCTGGCGACACAGCCAAACCCCAAATCACAAGCCACCCAAAGCAGATCAGTCACAGGAGTCCAAAAAAGTCTTTTTGCCTAAGGCAGTTTTTCAAGAGACAAAGTCTGGCTACATTGCCCAGGCTGGACTCAAACTCCCAGCTCAAGCAGTCCTCCCACCTCAGCCTCCCAGGCAGGTGGGACCACAGGGCATGCCACTGACTCGGCTCCTGCCTAAGCTGATTTCAGTTGGGCTTTCAGTCACTTGCTGCAGAAAAAAATCCTAACTCACACAATCAGGCATCCTGGGCCAGCTTGGATGATCTTCAAATAGCCTTGTCTCTGCCTGGGGACGAGGGGGTGACAGTAACTCCTCTCGGAACTGAGGATCTGACACAGGAAGCATGAGGGGCCAGGCGTGCATGCCACCTACCTCGTGAGCCCCGCGTGAAGTCTAAGAGAATGGAGACCTTGAGATTTGAAGGAAACTTTGCTTGGAGTGACTTTTCTAGAGTACTTTCCAGGCAGTCCACCTACCAAGAAAGAACACAGAAGAAGAGAAGATTAAGACCCAAAGAGGTGTGTGTATTTAAAGAAAAACAAAACGCCCCATCGGCTAGTGCTCTCGTCATCTTCTCCAAAGACAGGTTTGTGCCATCAGCACTTGGACACCAACACCACAAAAACTCTCTGTCTGAGAGCCCCTTCTTGATCATCAGAAGCAGCACCCAGGGGCCCTGATCGGCCCAAGCCTCCAGGAATGGAAGGGGACCTGCAGGCAGAGGCGTGCTGCCTGACAGCCAGCCCATGCCACCCTGAAAACACTATGACACCAGGTCCCACGTACATTTCAACACAGACAATCCTCACAGACAAAACAAACAGTGCCCTCCTCGTAAAGAGCACTTAGTAAATATTTGCCAAATGAATGAATCCAAGACACGGCCTGCCCACTGGCCACTCTCCGCAGTGCAGACATTCCATTCTTCTCCCGTGAGAACACACAGGCTCCCAGGCTTGGAGGGGAGGGTATATCCTTAAAAGAGAGGGAGGCGGCCGGGCGTGGTGCCTCACGCCTGTAATCCCAGCACTTTGGGAGGCCGAGGTGGGCAGATCACCTGAGGTCAGGAGTTCAAGACCAGCCTGACCAACATGGAGACCAACATGGAGAAATCCCATCTCTACTAAAAATACAAAATTAGCCGCGGTGGTGGGGCATGCCTGTAATCCCAGCTACTCGGGAGGCTGAGGCAGGAGAATCACTTGAACCCCGGAGGAGGAGGATGTGGTGAGCCAAGATGGCGCCACTGCATTCCAGCCTGGGCAACAAGAGCGAAACTCTGTCTCAAAAAAAAAAAAAAAAAAAAAAAAAAGAGGGAGGCCTCCTTCTTAGGAGAGGCAGAGAGGGGAGGACGGCTCATATGAACCCATTGCCCCTCTCTCTCCACACTCCAATCCCTATAGCTCCCACCTGTAACTCTGAACAAGGACAGACCAAGAAATGGCACTAACTCTGGGCAATGGGCCCATCCGTTTCACTATACGGAGCGGAAAGCAATCCCAGGAGACCAAGAGAAAGACGTGATCTCATTCACAGACTCACTTCAGCTGAGCCTCAGCTCCCGCCACGCACCAGAACCTGCGCTGGCCCCAACAGCTCATACAAACCTGGGGACTGCTGGCTCCTTCCCACCCACCTACCTCACTGTAAGTGACAAGGATGGCACAACAGCAAGTCCAAGGGGAACAAGGCTGGCAGCAGCCCTGGCACTTGACACCAGCCCGTGGCAGAACCAGCCAGCCAGCCCAACTTGCACTCAGGTCCGTTTGTCCAGTACAGGGTCAGAAAGCCTTTTGTGTAAACAGCCAGAGAGTAAATATTTGGAGCTTTACAGACCAGATCGGCGCTGTCACAACTACCCAGTTCTGCCGCTGCAGCATGAAACTGACCACAGATAATAGGCGAATGAGTGTGGCTGTGCTCCAACAAAATTTTATTTACCAATACAGAAATTTAAAGTTTTCGTAAGTCATAAAATACTATTTTTTTCTTTCTCAATTATTTGAAAATGTAAAAACCATTCTTTCTTAGCTCACAGGTCACACCGTAACAGGTGGCAGGTCAGATTTTGCCTGCAGGCCACAGTCGGCCAAGCCCTGAACTGGCAGGCAGAGCTGCCTGGGACCCTGTGTGAGTAGGAGGACACTGCCAGTGAGGCCAAGAAGGCCCAGACCAGGCCTCCCCACGCTCTCCTCACCAGGCCCTCCCCACACCAGGCCCTCCTGACATGCCCACATCTGGGGCAACAAAAATAAGAGCTGGCTCTGACATGGAGGCCAAGGAAAGGCAGCTCCACACCAACTCCATGGCACAAAAAGCTGTGGCACGTTGGGGCCCATTCACTACTGCTACCAGGACCATCTCCCCATAAACCTTACCAGTTCCTGTTCCAAAGGACCTGTCCCCAGGTAGAGGGATGCCATCACGACCCGCCTCTTGGCCACTCTTATCTGCCCCTGAGAGAGGAGAAAAATCCAAAATTCAAATTTATCATTTTCATGATTCACTAAGAAAACAGAACCCTTTGACCTGGCAGGCAAATCCTACTCCAAGCTGAACTATCCTATGTCTTTGCCAATTAATATTTAAAGCAAGCTCGAAACGTGTATGGTAACCTCCCAAATAAGTTCCCACAATCCTAAAAGAAAATAGCCTGCAAAGTAAAGCAAAGTCTAGGCCAACTATAAAATGCAACACGGCCATTAAGAAGAATGAAGGCAGGCTGGGTATAATGGCTCACGCCTATAATCCCAGTACTCTAGGAGGCCGAGGCAGGCAGATCGTTTGAAGCCAGGAGTTCGAGACCAGCGTGGCCAACATGGCGAAACCCCGTCTCTACTAAAAACATAAAGATTAGCCAGACCATGGTGGCGCAGGCCTGTAATCCCAGCTACTCAGGAGGCTGAGGCAGAAGAATCACTTGAACTCAGGAGGCAGAGGTTGCAATGAGCTGTGATCACACCACTGCACTCCAGCCTGGGCAACAGAGCAAGATTCCGTCTCGAAACGAAGAATGAAGGCAATCTACTCACACTGCCACGAATGTCCACAATGGATTGCTGAGCCACAAGCAAATGACCTGTGCTCCCACCTCCTACACCTCACTCCTGCACAAAGCATGCAAGCGCGCGCACATGTGCGTGTGTGTGTATGTGTGTGTGTGTTTGTGTGTCTGCAGAAGCATGGAGAGTACACAGCAAACTGTCCTCCAAAAAGCAGAGCTCAAAGGAAGGGGAGTATGGACACAAACCTGCCCTCTTTACCTTCTACCCATCTGCACAGTTTCCAATGTCCATATTCAGCATGCACCACTCTTGAAATGTAGATGGACAGGTATACAGACACGTGAGCAGAACACACCAGTGCCCCAAGATGACACCCCAAATCAGTCCTAACAGCCAGGGGCCTCTCCCTAGCAGTCCCACCCCTCTCAGGGGTACAAAGAATGGCAGGGGTACAAAGAATGGCAGTGCTACCAAAAGATACACAGGAGACCCAGGTGAGAGGGAGGCAGCTTCACATCTACCTGCTTCTCTATCAGAAGCAACATCACAGCCCACCCTGCATCGTCAACACAGGATGACAGGCAACTTGACTAGACAGAAACATGAACAATCACTAGGAAAGGCTTCCGGACAAGGAAAAAACAAAGCAACTTCCCAAGGTTGCTATTTCCTTTGTTTTGTTATGAATTAAAATAGATGTTTGTGGGGGTAATGATTATAAAGAAAGGGAAAAATAAATAAGGCATAAGACGCCGGGCGTGGTGGCTCACGCCTGTAATCCCAGCACTTTGGGAGGCCAACGCAGGCAGATCACAAGGTCAGAAGATCGAGACCATCCTGGCTAACACGGTGAAACCCTGTCTCTATTAAAACAAAATACAAAATATTAGCCGGGCGAGGTGGCGGGCGCCTGTAGTCCCAGGTGCTCGGGAGGCTGAGGTAGGAGAATGGCATAAACCCGGGAGGTGGAGCTTGCAGTGAGATGAGATCGAGCCACTGCACTCCAGCCTGGGCGACAAAGCGAGACTCCGTCTCAAAAAAATAATGAAAGAAAGACAAAGACAGAAAGAGAAAGACAGAGAGAAAGAGAAAAAAGAAAGATTGAGAAAGAAGGCATAAGACAATTTAGTTCAGGCAACCAAAGCATATCTGACTGTTTACATATCTGACTGTTTGCTACAGATGTAGCAAAGGCATGGGGACCAGGCAGAAACCAGCACCGTCCTCCCTTCTCGATGTGTGCCCTGGGAAGAAACATGCTACTCAGTGTGACACACACTAGGAGAATCTGCCCACACTTCAGCGCAGACTGCAGGGAAAGGAGGCCCTGGTGTATTCTCCACCTGCTGGGGCAAGCCCCTCTGCCCCTTCCTGCTCTCCGCAGGCCCACCCTCCTCAGGCAGGGCCCGACCTCCTGGCCAGGGGATCACTACATGGAGACAGTCAGTCATCCTCCCAGAGTTGATTAGGACAGAGAACAATTGCCTTTGAAAAACTTGTTTCTTTAGGCTGGGCACAGTGGCTCACGCCTGCAATCCCAGCACTTTGGGAGGCCGAGGCAGTTAGATCACCTGAGGTCGGGAGTTCGAGACCAGCCTGACCAACATGGAGAAACCCTGTCTCTACTAAAAATATAAATTAGCCAGGCATGGTGGTGCATGCCTGTAATCCCAGCTACTCAGAAGGCTGAGGCAGAAGAATCACCTGAACCCAGGAGGTGGAGGTTGTGATGCGCCGAGATCGTGCCATTGCACTCCAGTCCGGGCAAACTCCATCTTAAAAAAAAAAAAGAAAAGAAAAGAAAAGAAAAGAAAAACCTGTTTCTTCAACTTGAGGAGAGAATCAAGTAGGAGCAAAGAGCCAACAGTTACAGCACCATTTGGTACAAACAAGGATGCCCAGGACAGGTGAGCAGTGCAGGGAGGCGGATGAGAGGGGAGAACAAAAGGACACGCCTGTGTGCACACACAGAATGCATTCTGAATGAACCAGTCAAGCTAAGTGTGGATCAACAAACAGAACAAAAGCGCAAAAGGAGAGAAAATGGGCAGGCACTCAAATGACTGAGAGTTCATTTTCCGCACAAAGGTGAGTCTCTACCTAGATTTCCTATTGTCTCCCAGCATTCTGCCTGCTTGGCCTGGCCCCATCAGACCTTCATTATTCTTTTTTTTTTTTTTTTTTTTTTGAGACAGAGTCTCGCTCTGTTGCCCAGGCTGGAGTGCAATGGCGCGATCTTGGCTCTTTGCAACCTCCACCTCCCAGGTTCAAGCAATTCTCCTGCCTCAGCCTCCTGACTAGCTAGGATCACAGGTGTGCACCACCCTTCCGTATTTTTGGTAGAGACAGGGTTTCACCATGTTGACTAGGCTGATCTCTAACTCCTGACCTCAGGTGATCCACCCGCCTCAGCCTCCCAAAGTGCTGGGATTACAGGCGTGAGCCACCATGCCTGGCCTAGACCTTCGTTCTAATATCATTGCTAATACAAACTCATAGTTCATGCTGTTAAAAATTAATTAGTGTTGAATTACTTCATTCCAATTAGCAGTTTAACCAGAATAACTAGATGTGGCATGTAAACCTGAGTAACACGTTGAAAGCTGAACCCCCAAATGCAAAACTTACATCACTATCAGGAGAGGAAAGGCACACACTTAAGACAGAGTCCCTAAAGAATCAAGACTACGCCGGGCGCGGTGGCTCAAGCCTGTAATCCCAGCACTTTGGGAGGCCGAGACGGGCGGATCACGAGGACAGGAGATCAAGACCATCCTGGCTAACACGGTGAAATCCCGTCTCTACTAAAAATACAAAACACTAGCCAGGCACGGTGGCCAGCGCCTGTAGTCCCAGCTACTGGGGAGGCTGAGGCAGGAGAATGGCGTGAACCCGGGGGGCGGAGCTTGCAGTGAGCGGAGATCCGGCCACTGCACTCCAGCCTGGGCGACAGAGCAAGACTCCGTCTCAAAAAAAAAAAAGAATCAAGACTACAAGGCTTAGACCCAGGATGTCTAAATTCCCCGTTACTTTGAAAGGCCTCTTCATGCATATCAAATCGCACCCACGAGTTTTTACTTCCTATTACATCTACCAAGATGACACTCATACTGTGTTTGGAGATGATTCCAGGGTTAGGGGTCCATCATGCACAGACTAGATAAAGATGCCCTCCTGCCCTGTCACCTTTAGCAAGGACATACCCGTGTGGCCCACGGGTCCTCAGTCCTCACTAACCTCCCTTCTCATGGTCACAACTTCACCGTGAAACAAAAGGAAACAGTGCACCCATAAGAATCAAAGACTAGGCCCGTGGCCGCACACGGTGGCCAGTACTTTGGGAGGCCAAGGCAGGAGGGCCATTTCAGCCCAGTGGTTCAAGACCCACCTGGGTAACATAGTGAGACCCCTTCTCAAAAATAAAAAAATAAATAAATAAAAATAAGGTCTAGTTCCTTGTTCTCACTGTTGCCTTCTCAGAGCTTCTCCACCTGAGACACTGGCCCCACAGGCAAGTTTCTGATTGTGGCTCAGCTCAACCATCCATGAAGCTAAAACCTGACAGGTAAAACCTGGAAGGAAGGAAGAAGCTTGAGCAGCTATCAAAAGTTTCTAGACTAGAAAGCACTCAGGACTCACAAACCTAATCCCCCAAAAGCTCTAACTCAAACTTTTTTCCTTTAGATATAACTTACCTTCATGAGCTCAAAAAACTCTGCTGGGGAAGAAAGCACCCTGACGTGAGAACTGGAGACTCCAAATTCTGGAACCAGGTTTCTGATCCACTGGAACCGGTGCACGCCTTCCGGACACAGGCAGCAAGGTGGGGAGGTGACCTGGGGAACAGTGGGGGACAGCAGGGGAGCCAGTAACAGCCATGGTGACCTGGTTAAAGAAATAAGCAACTGGGTCATACCTCAAATACTTCTGCAGAAGCCCCTCTCAGTTACTGGTGGGTGAAGAGGGGCTGGGAGATGGGTGTGTTGTTTGTGTTATGAATGTCAGATTTTCTAGAACATTTTCAAAAGTGAGCCCAACTCAAGCCCTGCTAAAGGATTTTTCCTTCGGCCTTTCTTCTTATTCCTTAAAAAGCCTACTAATCGAGCAACTTGAGAAGTGTCAGTACCTATAGATAAACCCCAAACTTTAATTCCAAACAACTCAGGAACCAAATTTAGAGCATCCACAAGTAAACTCATAAAAGCTACCACATGGTTTGCCACCATATGGCAACCTTCTAATGAATCTACCTCAAAAAAATGTGCCTGCAGCCACCACTAAAAGACACCAAGCAGAAGCGTAAGTGTGGCAGAAGTCTCATGACTACAGCCCAGACACCCCACTTTATGACTCATGAGATAAACAAGATTTCTATTCAAGGAAGTACCCAGAAAAAGAAACTTTTCTCTTTAAAAATCCAATTTATGCTGAGCATGGTGGTTCAGGCCTATAATCCCTGCACTTTGGGAGGCCAAGGCAGGATGACTGCTTGAGTCCAGGAGTTCAGGACCAGCCTGGGCAATATAGCGGGACCCAGTGTCTACAAAAAATTGTTTAAAATTAGCTGGGCAGGCAGGGCACAGTGGCTCACACCTGTAATCCCAACACTTTGGGAAGCCAAGGCAGGTAGATAACCAGAGGTCAGGCGTTCGAGACCAGCCTGACCAATATGGTGAAACCCCATCTCTACTAAAAATACAAAAATCAGCTGGGCGTGGTGGTGTGTGACTGTAGCCCCAGCTACTCGAGAGGCTAAAGCAGAAGAATTGCTTGAACCAAGGAGGTAGAGGTTGCAGTGAGCCAAGATCGCACCACTGCACCCCAGCCTGGGTGACAGAACAAGACCCTGTCTCAAAAAAAAAGTTAACTGGTCATGGTAGCACACACCTGTAGTCCCAGCTACTCAAGAGGCTGAGGCAGGAGGATCTCCTGAGCCTAAGAGTTCAAGGCTGTTCTCCCAGCTCTGATCATGCCATTGCATTCCAGCCGGGGTGACACAGCAAGACCCTGTCTCAATCAATCAAAATCAGACTTGGAAAGAAAAGCTGGAGCAGGGAGAGAAGGGAGAAAATGAGCCCCTCTCAAGAGTAATGATGAGCCGTGGCCGGCCACGGTGGCTCACGCCTGTAATCCCACCACTTCGGGAGGCTGAGGCGGACAGATTACCTGAGGTCAGTAGTTCAAGATCAGCCTAGCCAACATGGTGAAACCCCATCTCTACTAAAAATAAAAAGACAGGTCGGGCGCGGTGGCTCACGCCTGTAATCCCAACACTTTGGAAGGCCGACGCAGGCAGATCACGAGGTCAGGAGATCGAGACCATCCTGGCTAACACGGTGAAACCCCGTCTCTACTAAAAAATAGAAAAAATTAGCCGGGCGTGGTGGCGGGCGCCTGTAGTCCCAACTACTCGGGAGGCTGGGGCAGGAGAATGGCATGAACCCGGGAGGCGGAGCTTTCGGGGTGTCATGATCGCGCGACTACACTCCAGCCTGGGCAACAGAGACTGTCTCAAATAAATGAATAAATAAATAAATAAGCCGGGCATGATGCAGGTGCCTGTTATCCCAGCTACTCAGAAGACGGAGGCAGGAGAATTGTTTGAACCTGGGAGGCGGAGGTTGCAGTGAGATGAGATGGTGCCACTGCACTCCAGCCTGGGCAACAGAGCAAGACTCCATCTCAAAGAAAAAAAAAAAGAAGAGTGATGATGAGCCGTGCCCCTTCACCGTCAGCCACATCCTGTTTGGTGGGGTCACACACCATCTCTGGCCAGCGTTAGCTCGACCACATAAAGCTGCACCCCTGGCAGACTCCACACTCCACTGAGGCCAAGGCTGGAGGAGAGGCATTTCTGCCCACAGAGCTTCATTTCTGCTCCTCAGTGACTAAAAAGCCTGCGGGAGACGGGGGTAGAGGGACTGCACACCCAGAGCCCCACACAGACCTGAGCTACTATGAACTCTAGTCCTGCAAACAGCAGCAGGAAAACCCACTTCAGCGTGTGATCTCAAGAGGGACTTGGGAGAGAGGACGCTTGGACATCCCAAGGCCTGAATGGCCAAAATTCCAGGAAGATGATTTCACTCACTTGCTTCACGATAAAGCCCTCAATCTTCCCAGGCTTCATCAATGTCCCTGCACAGACACCAGATGGCCCACAGCTGCACTTCCCAGAAAGCCCACCGGTCTGTCACTGCCGATTCACTGCCAAGGAAACCTTAGTCAACAGCAGAAGGTGCTGGCTCTGTGGATCCTGGAAGTCTGTGACTGGCCATGGCCACCCAGTGCAGAGGTGGGAAACAGCTGTTCTCCCGTACTGTCTCTAGAGGGGTGATGACACTCACAGGCATCAGCTTGCAGATGAAAGGCCTAGATGTGTAAAGCAGGGCTCGCTGCCTGGGTTTCCTAAATCCCGGGCCACCCTCCTGCAAAGCTCAAGAGAGGAGAGCGAAGGACCCTTCAGTGCAGCAGAAACCACCAGACAATGGGAAAGGTGCACAGCGACCCATCAACCCTAGGTCCCAAGGGGCCTAGAGTCTCACATTCACTAATGAAACATGGTCTGTGGGGGGGGTGGGGGAACAGGCAACAGCAGCATAAAATCAATGTCTCCCCTGCCTCACAGCACTTCTGCCATCTCTCAGATCATCCAAAAATCGGGTGCCACCTGTACTGCTCCAGGTCACGTGGTCAGTCCGCACACAGCCTTCATAGAAGCTGAGAGCCGCAGCCCAACGTGCTGGCTCACGCCTATAATCCTAGCACTTTGGGAGGCCAAGGTGGGCAGAAAACTTGAGGTCAGGAGTTCGAAACCAGCCTGACCAACATGGTGAAACCCCGTCTCTACTAAAAACACAAAAAGATTAGCTGGGTGTGGTGGCACATGCCTGTAATCCCAGCTACTTGGGAGGCTGAGGCAGGAGAACTGCTTGAACCCAGGAGGTAGAGGTTGCAGTGAGCCAAGATCACACCACTGCATGCCAGCCCGAGTGACAGAGTGAGACTTCGTCTCAAAAAGAAAAAAAGAAAGAAGAAAAGGGGTCGGGCGTGGTGGCTCATGCCTGTAATTGCAGCACTTTGGGAGGCCGAGGTGGGTGGATCACTGGTCATGAGTTCAAGACCAGTCTGGCCAACACGGTGAAACCCCGTCTCTACTAAAAATACAAAAATTGGGCCAGGCGTGGTGGCTCATGCTTGTAATCCCAGCACTTTAGGAGGCCAAGACGGGCAGATCATGAGGTCTGGAATTCGACAACAGCCTGACCAACATGGTGAAACCCTGTCTCTACTAAAAATACAAAAATTAGCCGGGCATGGTGGCACGCGCACCTGTAGTCCCACCTACAAAGGAGGCTGAGGCAGAAGAATCACTTGAACCTGGGAGGCAGAGGTTGCAGAGAGCAGAGATCCCACAGATGCACTCCAGCCTGGGCAACACTCTGTCTCAAAAAAAAAAAAAAAAAAAAAATAGCCAGCAGTGGCTGAGGCAGGAGAACTGCTTGAACCTCAGTGCCAGAGGTTGCAGTGAGCCAAGATCGCGCCATTGCACTCCAACCTGTGTGACAGAGCAAGACTCTGGCCCCCCGCAAAAAAAAAAAAAAAAAAAAAAAGGGAGGAAGAAGAAACACTCCTTGGCACATAGCAACCCAAGAGAGGGCAAGTTCAACTTAACCCTCAACAAAGCCATCGTGTAAGCACGTATGACATACCATGGAGGATACAAATGAAGAACCAGGCAGTCTCTCCCTCCCACAACCTTCGTAGCTTTCACAGACTTACATACCTCACATCATCTAAGAACACAAGAAAAGATGCTAAAATTAAATCAATGTCCAAATAGACAGTGTATGTTCTTCAAGGCATCAAAAAGGGGAGCTGGTGATGCCTGGGCTACTGGGAAGGTTCTGCAGCATTCTACCTCCAGTGGGCCTCGGAAAGCTACTAGGATTCAAACAAGGAATGCAGAGGGGAGGGTGTTCCAGGCAGGAAGTATGAAGGGATATAAGCAGAAGGAACTCGGCTGGGTGCAGTGGCTCACACCTGTAATCCCAGCACTCTGGAGTCTAAGGCAGGAGAACTGCTTGATGCCAGGAGCTCTGGACCAGCCTGGGCAACATAGCAAGACCCTGTCTCTACAAAAAAATTTAAAAAAAAAAAAAATTAGCCAGGCGTGGAGGCACTTGCCTATAGTCCCAGCTACTTGGGAGGCTGAGGTGGGACGATCGCCTGACCCTAGAGGTCAAGTGCAGAAAGAAATAAACAGGAACAAGACCACTTTCAATAGAAAAACCCAAGAGGGCCTCAATAGTTCAGAGAACACACACACACACAAAGCCTAGACAGGTGTCAGGGTTCACCTATCACCTCCGTCCTACCTGCAGACCCACTTTGGCAGGTACAGAGCTGATGAGCCCAGAGGCCCTGGGGCTATCCTAGGCAGGTCTCCTCCTAACCAGGCAGCTGTCACTGGGAATGTTCCAGGGCCTCAGGCCAAGAGTTCTTGAAGGCTTTTATATGTTGGCTTCCTGTTTAATCTGTGTACTGACAGGTTTATTTTTGTTAGAAAAGAGAAGGAGCTGAAAGCCAACTACATTTCATGAATACATTATGGAGGAGACTCAACCTTGAAGTGGCAATTTTATATAACCAAAAAAGGAAGGTGCTTAAGAAAGGAGCTGAGTGTTTTACACAGGTCACCACAATGACAACATATGCCAAGGAGATCACATCTGGGCTGGTTTCACTCAAAAAAACTGAATGGCCAGGCACAGTAGCATTTGCCTATAATCCCAGTGCTTCAGGAGGCTGAGGCAGGAGGATCACTTGAGGCCAGGAGATGGAGACCAACTTGGGCAACATAGAGAAATCCCCTCTCTAGAAAAATTAAAAGTTAGGCCGGGCGCGGTGGCTCAAGCCTGTAATCCCAGCACTTTGGGAGGCTGAGACGGGCGGATCACAAGGTCAGGAGATCGAGACCATCCTGGCTAACACGGTGAAACCCTGTCTCTACTAAAAAATACAAAAAAAAACTAGCTGGGCGAGGTGGCGGGCGCCTGTAGTCCCAGCTACTCAGGAGGCTGAGGCAGGAGAATGGCGTAAACCTCGGAGGCGGAGCTTGCAGTGAGCTGAGATCCGGCCACTGCACTCCAGCCCGGTCGACAGAGCAAGACTCCGTCTCAAAAAAAAAAAAAGAAAGAAAGAAAAATTAAAAGTTAGCCAGGCATGGTGGCGTGCACCTGCAGTCCCAGCTACTAGGGAGGCTGAGGCAGGAAGACTGCTTAAACCCAGGCATTCGAAGCTGCAGTGAGCCAGGATTGTGCCACTGCACTCCAGCCAAGGCAACAGAGTGAGATTCCACTTCAAAAAAAAAAAAAAAAAACAAGGCTGGGCACGGAGGCTCACACCTGTAATCCCAACACTTTGGGAGGCCGAGGCAGGCGGATCACCTGAGGTCGGGAGTTCAAGACCAGCCTGACCAACATGGAGAAACCCCATCTCTACTAAAAATACAAAATTAGCCGGGCCTAGCAGCACATGCCTGCAATCCCAGCTACTCAGGAGGCTGAGGCAGGAGACTCACTTGAACCTGGGAGGCAGAGGTTGCAGTGAGCCAAGATCACGCCACTATGCACTAGCCTGGGCAACAAGAGGAAAAACTCCATCTCAAAAAAAAAAAAGACTGGGCATGGTGGCTCACACCTGTAATCCCAACACTTTGGGAGGCCTGTGCAGTCAGATCACCTGAGGTCAGGAGATCGAGACCAGCCTGGCAAACATGGCAAAACCCCATCTCTACTAAAAATACAAAAAGTAGCTGGGCGTGGTGGCTCATGCATATAGTCCCAGCTACTGGGGAGGCTGAGTCAGGAGAATCGGTTGAACCTGGAAGGTGGAGGTTGCATAGATCACATCACTGCACTCCAGCCTGAGTGATGGAGAGAGACTGTCTCAAAAAAAAAATCATCATCATCATCATCCAACTGCAGCACAGCAGCCAGGGTAGAAGGAGCCAGTTCCTGCTCTGAAACTACACTGCTCGCTGCTCAGGGACCTATTTTTTTTCTTTCACATCAGCCAGAACCCCATGGGGGTTAGTTCCCGGCTTTTCACAATGTAACTCCTGGGAATTTTCTCAGAAAAGGTTTATCCCCGTGCTAGAGCAGCCCCCACTGCATAGTAATCCCAGCCTCCAGGGGCTGACCACTTGCACAAGCAATTCCCCCACCCCAGGTAGGCTTACTTACCAAGAAAGCACATGGCCCAGTCCCAAAGCCCCAAGAGACGTGAGGAGGCAGAGAGGCTGTGGTTATTTTACCAAAAAAGCCTAGTTACATGTGACATTCGCCATTTAGGGAACTAAACCAGTACACACACAATTTCCACATCGAGACCTGGGCTCCCCTGAATCATCTCTTTCTAGACACCTTCTAGCACCCAGTTCTAGTTATAGGAAGGAGGAAGTGGTGGGGGCTGGGGAGTCAGATAAGAAGCTTCTGCCACCCTTGCCTCTCTGAAGGCCACTCCTTTACTCTGGAATACTGGAGAAGTTTAGAGAACAGGACCAGGAGAAGAGCTGGTGATACTCCCTACCACCAGTGCCCCAGCATTCAAAATCAGACCAGCTGCCGGGCGCGGTGGCTCAAGCCTGTAATCCCAGCACTTTGGGAGGCCGAGACGGGCGGATCACGAGGTCAGGAGATCGAGACCATCCTGGCTAACACGGTGAAACCCCGTCTCTACTGAAAATTACAAAAAACTAGCCGGGCGAGGCGGCGGGCGCCTGTAGTCCCAGCTGCTCGGGAGGCTGAGGCAGGAGAATGGCGTGAACCCGGGAGGCAGAGCTTGCAGTGAGCCGAGATCCGGCCACTGCACTCCAGCCTGGGTGACAGAGCAAGACTCCGTCTCAAAAAAAAAAAAAAAAAAAAATCAGACCAGCTGTACTACATCACCAAACAAACCTCAGCAACAACCAAAACAAATGACAGAAAATGCAAAACAATCCTCAGGCTGCCATTCTAAAGGTGAAATGAGACCAGCATCTTCTCAGAGGACCAGCCAGTGGCCCAGCTCCAGCCACCACGCCAGGAAGCCTGACTCCGGAGAAAGGTTCAGTCACCTGACTTAAGGCTTCCCGTGGAATATGCAGGCAAATTCCCTGAACTGAGGAGTGGGCTGGGCCTAAGTGCTGAGGACCCCTGACCTGGGGGCCCATCCCTCTACCGAGAGAGGGCCAAAGAAGGCAGCGGGGTGCCTTGGGGAGGGGAGGAAAGTTTCTTCCCATCATCTTGAGGAAGATCCACATCTGAACCGCTCTGACCAAGTAGCGAGCCAGGACTGGGGCCGCCACCAAGCAAGGAGAGGGAAGCCTGCTTAGCCACCCAGGCAGCCCCAGGCAGGACACTGTGCCCTACACACACTTGCCCCCATGAGAGGCCTCAGTGGGACTTCAGCTCACAAGAATCAGCCAAACTGAAATAGTGAGAGCAGGAAGCAGCTGAGAAGCTATGGAACACACCTGTTTACAAAAGAAACCTGGGGGCTGGATGCAGTGGCTCACAGCTGTAACCCCAGCACTTCTGGAGGCCGAGGCAGGCAGATCATTAAGTCAGGAGTTCAAGACCAGCCTGGCCAACACAGTGAAACGGTCTCTACTAAAAATACAAAAATTAGGCCAGGCGCGGTGGCTCATGCCTGTAATCCCAACACTTTGGGAGGCCGAGGCGGGCGGATCACAAGGTCAGGAAATCGAGACCATCCTGACTAACACGGTGAAACCCCGTCTCTACTAAAAAATACAAAAAATTAGCCAGGTGTGGTGGCGGGTGCCTGTAGTCCCAGCTACTCAGGAAGCTGAGGCAGTAGAATGGCATGAACCCGGGAGGCAGAGCTTGCAGTAAGCCGAGATTACACCACTGCACTCCGGCCTGGGCGAAAGTACGAGACTCCGTCTCAAAAAAAAAAAGAAGGCGGCCGGCCGCGGTGGCTCACACCTGTAATCCCAGCACTCTGGGAGGCCGAGACGGGCGGATCACAAGGTCAGGAGATCGAGACCATCGTGGCTAACACAGTGAAACCCCATCTCTACTAAAAATACAAAAAATTAGCCGGGTGTGGTGGCACATGCCTGTAATTCCAGCTACTCAGGAGGCTGAGGCAGGAGAATCGTTTGAACCCGGGAGGTGGAGGTGGCAGTGAGCCGAGATTGAGCCACTGTACTCCAGCCTGGGCGACAGAGCGAGACTCCGTCTCAAAAAAAAAAAAAAGAAATACAAAAATTAGCTGGACGTGGTGGTAGGCACCTGCAATCCCAGCTACTTGGGGAGGTTGAGGCAGGAAAATCGCTTGAACCCTGGAGGTGGAGGTTGCAGTGGGCCGAGACTGCGCCATGGCACCCCAGCCTGAGCGACAGAACGAGACTCCATCTGGGAAAGGAAAGGAAAGGAAAAAGGAGGAAGGAGGAAGGAGGAAGGAGGAAGGGAAGGGAAGGAAAGAAAAAGAAAAGAAAGCAAAGGAAGCAAGCAAAGAAAGAAAAGAAACCAACCAACCAACCTGGGGAAAACAGAAGGCATTTCTCCCTTTTGTGGGGAGATGTTTTCCACTCCACCATGCTGCAGCTGCGCGTGCTCTGCTTCCTGGAAAACACTGGCACCCCTCGACTTTCTCACCACGTGTCAACAGCGCCTAGAGGCCCTACCGAGATCCCGCGTTCTCAGGGAAGGGACGCCACTGAAGACAGGCAAACACCAGTGAATTACACCGCGGTCTACACAGCACCTTTAGATGTCCCTTCCACATCTCCTAATGTTGGAGAACACATGGTTCCCCCTAGAGCTGCAGTACTTACTGTCACCCACTTACTGTGTCCCACCAATGGCACACATGTAACAGGCCAACTTCTTGGAGTTTTTTTCAAAACAGGGTATGTTTTGACGAACTTTCATGAAAGAGTACGGTAAAGCTGGAGGACTGTCTTCACCGAACAGGGCAGAAGTTGCGCTCTATACTGAACACAGGTCGGTAATCCAGTGTCCCTCAGAGGCGTGGTCTGAAGGTCCAGGGGCCCCTTCTTTAACCGTAAGATAACATTCAAGGTACAGATTCTGTGGCCTGGAGCCCATCCAAATCTGTATAAAACCATGAAAAAAGAAGTTTTTAAAAGAAACTGAGCTCTCTGGATTGCAATATTTTCAGAAACTACTTTTTGAGAAAAACTCACCCTACCCCCTCCGTCACAAATATTTAAATGTAAAAAAGTGAACTGATGAGAAAAAGCAACAGTCATAACACTTCCTGAGAAAGTCTCCAGAAACTACAAGAAGGTACCGTACTTCCTGCAACCCTGGCAGCAGGCGGCCCTTCCTGACTAATGCAAGACCTAACCCCCAGTAAGGGAAGTGAGTGTGGATTCCCGTAGGTTACAAAAGACCAACGGTCGGCTGAACTCCCATAACAAGTCCGGCACGAGAGGCCCAGGCCGCCAGCATTCAGCTACATGCTGACTAGATGACTCTCCCCTTGGCTTAGCCAAAAGGAAGTCGATTACACTGGGGGCCAGAAATCCAAAATATATTCATAACCCACAATACAGCTTGGGTAGCCAAATGCACCAGGCACATCAAAGTGCCTGATGAGAATCAATCACATGTTCTACGACTCCAAAGGGCTTCAGCCAGCCTGACTCCTAGCACCCTCAAAATCGACACATTTACATAAACCAGATCCCGCTAACAAAGGGATTATCATTCCAACCATTTTAACCCCAGGCGGGTCTCTGTCTGCTGGAGTCTAACACACCACCAACTAGAATGTGCTCAGGGATACTCATATTAACATTAACTTAAAGCTACAACTGGGAAAGTCAGTCCGTCGTAAATCTTTTAATTCACTGCAAGATCAAATCTGAATTATTGGGGAAAACTATGCTTTGATTCTAAACATCCCCTTCCCATCCATTAGACTGCTATAAATAAACCAAGAGGGCCGGGCGCGGTGGCTCAAGCCTGTAATCCCAGCACTTTGGGAGGCCGAGACGGGCGGATCACGAGGTCAGGAGATCGAGACCATCCTGGTTAACACGGTGAAACCCCGTCTCTACTAAAAAGTACAAAAAAAAAACTAGCCGGGCGAGGTGGCGGGCGCCTGTAGTCCCAGCTACTAGGGAGGCTGAGGCAGGAGAATGGCATAAACCTGGGAGGCAGAGCTTGCAGTGAGCTAAGATCCGGCCACTGCACTCCAGCCTGGGCGACAGAGGGAGACTCCATCTTAAATAAATAAATAAATAAACAAACAAACAAACAAACCAAGAGATGGTTATACTACACTCTAAAGAGTAAGAAAGACTGAATCCCAACATCACAAAGTTCAAAAAAAAGTAACTTTTGGAAATCTGATGGTCCCTCAGAGTAAAAACTACTTACACATTGAACAAGTGACCTGCCACTACAATGAAAGAAAATCTAGGCCGGGCATGGTGGCTCACGCCTGTAATCCCAGCAATTTGGGAGGCTGAGGCAGGAGGATCACCGAGGTCGGGAGTCCGAGACCAGCCTGACCAACATGGAGAAACCCCATTTCTACTAAAAACACAAAATTAGATGGGCCTGGTGGCGCATGCCTGTAATCCCAGCTACTCGAGAGGCTGAGGCAGGAGAATCGCTTGAACCTGGGAGACACAGCTTGCGGCACTTCAGCCTGGGTAACAAGAGTGAAATTCCATCTCAAAAAAAAAAAGAAAGAAAGAAAGAAAATCTAATTCAAAACAATCTGCTGGACACCTGTTTCCCTCTTATAACTCAGAGAAGTTAGGAACCCCTAACCCATCCAACATACACACTCAACAAGCTCCTAGAATTGTGAAAAAGTTTCAAACATAAAGATGATTCTGCACATATAGCTAAAACTGAAAATAGTTTAAAGAGGAAAAAAAGTAAGCCACAGATAAAATATTTCCTTGTATAGTAGGCAAGTTCAAGATTAGGAACTAATGCCCTCACGATACATTTCCCACTTGGTCTCATCTACTCCAAGTAACAAGACCATTCTGTGAAGCCAGATGACTCAAAAAAAAACCCTATCTGAAGCATCTGTCTCCCTCTCCTGAGGAACCTGGACACTGATTAACATGACCCAAATGTACCTTACCATTATCCCCAAAACCTGAGCCTCTTCTTTACTCCGTTTTCATGAAATGTACCAACATCCATGTGCCCCATCAAGACTGACTCTAACCCAGCTCTCTTTTCTGCTCCCACTGCCCCTGACTTCACATAAAAGCCCCCACCATCTCAGGCTGAGCCAGAATCAAAAGAAATCATACGTGGAATCTCAGAACTTGTCTTCCTGGGTCTCTGGCCCAGACTGGCTTGCTCCTAGCCCCTCTTCTTCCCTCTCTCCATCCCGTACTTGGTACCCCTAGTCAGCTCCTGGAAATGGTTTCAGTATTGGTGGGACCTCAGAACTGTCTTTCGCTGCAGTCCATGTCACTATCATTTCTTGAACATCCACTCCCCCTCTTCTTCACCGAGCCTAACTACTCTGACCCCTCCTTCAACACAGCTCTGAGCCATTGCACCGGGAAGCCTTCCATGACCTTCAGGTGCCTCTCCAAGGTACTGCCATGACCTTCTACCTACTTCTTGTAATTGTTTACCGCTAGGAGCATCTTGGAGGTGGGGCTGCGTCTTTATCTTTGCTTCCTGAGTACCTAGCACAGCACAGCAGTGCTCAATACACACATGATGAATAAATTAATGGATCCAGCAGTCCCTAATGATAATGAGTCAGATGCTAGCTTAAGAGGAAATGACAGTGCTTCTAAATCATTAATTAGAAGTAATTTTAAGTAGAGTTCTCTGTCTCTGTGGCTGTCTCTGTGCCTGAAAGGAAACCGCGGCAGTAAAAGGAACGTCCCCTCACGAGGGTTCACTGGCCCTCCAACAGCTGACTCAGATCGACAAGCTAAAACCTAAAATAATTCAAGCTCATGACTGCACAGAACTATTATCAATGAATCAATGATCAGCGAGTTACAAGAAACCACATCATTCGGGGAATGAGAAATTGGGAGGTGTAACTTAATAATGGAGAAGAAATGAAAGTCAGCAGCCAATACAGGGTGAGCAGCCACAACAAACATGAATAACTCGAACACCAAGGCCACAACGCATCAGGAAAAAACTGCAAACCGAATAAGGCAAAAAAAAAAAAGGCTCAGAAACCTACACTACCACTCAATACCGGTCAAAGCAGTTATCCTCAGTCCTACCACAGGCATTATTTCCAAGGATTACAAAACAAGAACTTCTGTCTTACTGCTCAAGAAACTGAGTTTTGCTGGTTGAACTGTTGTCCCAGAGAAACAATCATCTCTCTCAGCTTAATGAAGAAAGATGAAGGCACACAAACTGCATCCACTCTACAATTTTAAAAAAAAAGAGTTGGCTGGGCGCGGTGGCTCAAGCCTGTAATCCCAGCACTTTGGGAGGCCGAGACAGGTGGATCACGAGGTCAGGAGATTGAGACCATCCTGGCTAACATGGTGAAACCCCGTCTCTACTAAAAAAAATACAAAAAACTAGCCGGGCGAGGTGGCGGGCGCCTGTAGTCCCAGCTACTCGGGAGGCTGAGGCAGGAGAATGGCGTAAACCCGGGAGGCGGAGCTTGCAGTGAGCTGAGATCCGGCCACTGCACTCCAGCCTGGGCGATAGAGCGAGACTCCGTCTCAAAAAAAAAAAAAAAAAAAAGAGTTTAGAAAGTCAATTTGGACTATCTCCACTGCCACACTGCCACACTGCCCCTACCACCACCAAAACAAAAAACAAAAAAGCGGCTGGGCGCGGTGGCTCACGCCTGTAATCCCAGCACTTTGGGAGGCCGAGGCAGGCCGGTCACAAGGTCAGGAGATCGAGACCAGCCTGGCCAACATGATGAAACCCCGTCTCTACTAAAGATACAAAAATTAGCTGGGCGTGGTGGCATGTGTCTGTAGTCCCAGCTACTCTGGAGGCTGAGGCAGGAGAATCACTTGAACCCGGGAGGTAGAGGTTGCAGTGAGCCGAGATCACGCCACTGCACTCCAGCCTGAGCGACAGAACAAGACTCTGTCTCAGAAAAAAAACAAACAAAAAAGCACACTCATGAGAGATTTTTAAAAGAATTTGTGTCAACTGCCCCAACATCCTTTAGTAATCAATTCCAATGTTGAACAATGATTAATAATGAACTGTTTTTCATATAGTTTAAACATATAGAGAGAAAGGACAAAGTCACCTAAATCTTGTCTTAGAGGGTAGAACATTTTTTTGAAACGGTAAACCAAATCTCAGTGATTTGATGCCAGGACGTGGAAGTCATCTGACTTCACCACCCACTGAGATGAGTAGGTCTTTTGCTAAACACTGAAAAAATGAAAATGCAAAAAATGGAGAGGCCATTTCTTTTACAGTCCCAGTCCTGCGGGGTTCACCAATGTGAAAATTAGCAGGTTTCCGGCCGGGCGCGGTGGCTCAAGCCTGTAATCCCAGCACTTTGGGAGGCCGAGACGGGCGGATCACGAGGTCAGGAGATCGAGACCATCCTGGCTAACATGGTGAAACCCCGTCTCTACTAAAAAATACAAAAAACTAGCCGGGCGCGGTGGCGGGCGCTTGTAGTCCCAGCTACTCGGGAAGGCTGAGGCAGGAGAATGGCGTAAACCCGGGAGGCGGAGCTTGCAGTGAGCTGAGATCCGGCCACTGCACTCCAGCCTGGGCTACAGAGCGAGACTCCGTCTCAAAAAAAAAAAAAAAAAAAAAAAAGAAAATTAGCAGGTTTCCAAGAGCACCATCCTGCCCTGATTCTATCACCTAAAAATTCCCCTAAATCAAACTTGAGTTTATGATGAAAATCTTCCACAATAGATCACCATGAACAGCAAGCTCTTTTCTGTACCTAGAATCAGCACACATGACTCGACCCCAGATCTCTGTACTAGATGTCTGACCCCAGGAGGTCAAATCTCACCCAAGGAGTACAGGTACAGATAGAAAATGTAACACAACGCAATCTCAACTAAAGGAAGCAGTTCTAAGATTTTTTTTTTGTAAAGATCAAGCGTTAGGCTCAATTAAGAAAACTATTTGCGGCCGGGCGCGGTGGCTCAAGCCTGTAATCCCAGCACTTTGGGAGGCCGAGACGGGCGGATCACGAGGTCAGGAGATCGAGACCATCCTGGCTAACACGGTGAAACCCCGTCTCTACTAAAAAATACAAAAAACTAGCCGGGCGAAGTGGCGGGCGCCTGTGGTCCCAGCTACTCGGGAGGCTGAGGCAGGAGAATGGCGTGAACCCGGGAGGCGGAGCTTGCAGTGAG
Organism: Theropithecus gelada; assembly: GCF_003255815.1. Taxonomy (NCBI): domain Eukaryota; kingdom Metazoa; phylum Chordata; class Mammalia; order Primates; family Cercopithecidae; genus Theropithecus; species Theropithecus gelada. The sequence continues at coordinate 51,709,161 of NC_037684.1, read as the reverse complement.
CTGAGATCCGGCCACCGCACTCCAGCCTGGGCGACAGAGCCAGACTCAGTCTCAAAAAAAAAAAAAAAAAAAAGAAAACTATTTGCAGCCAGGCACGGTGGCTCACGCCTGTAATCCCAGCACTTTGGGAGGCCGAGGTGGGCGGATCACCTGAGGTTGGGAATTCGAGACCAGCCTGACCAACATGGAGAAATCCTGTCTCTACTAAAAATACAAAATTGGCCGGGCGTGGTAGCTCGTGTCTGTAATCCCAGCTACTCGGGAAGCTGAGGCAGGAGAATCGCTTGAACCTGGGAGACGGAAGTTGCGGTGAGCCAAGATCATGCCATAGGACTCCAGTCAAGGCAACAAAAGTGAAACTCCGTCTCAAAAAAAAAAAGAAAAGAAAAGAAAAGAAAACTATTTGCACAAAAGAGAATTATTTATTCCCCTTTTTTTAATATTAGCAAGCCTCGGGTCAGCATGTTCTTGGCAAATGTTTATTTTAAAAGACCACTGCCTGAACAAATTGCTCCAAAGCCTACTTCATCATTTACATAACGTCAGTACTTTTCCAGAACACAGGCCCTTTGAAATGTGTAAAGTGTTTCGAGTGGCTCCTCTTCCCATGCCTGAGTGTTACTAAGGATTGCTTCACAGCTCTCTCTGGCAGGATGTGAGAAACGCTGTATACACAAAATCCCAGCAAGGCTGATTCACTCACGCCAAGTCACCTCACAGCCAGGATTACTTAAGGAAGAGACCCCTCTGAACTCTCCGACACTCACATCCTGGGGCCGAAACCATGATATAAGCAGCCTCTGGAGCTTGACCGAAGCTCCTGAATGCACACACAGTCCCCCTTTTAACGTGTAAGTGCACGGTGGCCGGGGCTCGCCAACAAGCACGGTGTAGAGGGGGAGCAAGAACTGGCCGGGCTGCGCAGGAGGCCCGCCCGCTGAACAATGGCACACGAGTCGCCCACCCTCCCTCAAGAAGGCCAGTGAAGCAGCACATAGGTCAGGCGCTGAGCCCCCGGGAGGCAGAAATGGGCCCAGGAACCAGGGAGGGACTTGCTGCGGATGCCCAGGACGCTGGGCCCGGGAGTTTGAGCGCCGGGAGGCCGGGCCGCAGCCGCGAGGGCTGCACTCTCAGCCTGGCCGCCTCTCTCACCTCCTGCGCTGGCGGTCCCGGTTCCTGCCGAGACGGTCGGACAGGCGTCCCAGGAGCGCGGCCAGCCCTGGGCGGCCAGGCAGGAGGCCCAGTAGTCGCCTCCAGAACACGGGTCCCGCCGCCGCTGCCGCCGCCACCGCCATGGAGATTCACCGCTTCCGCTTCCGCTCCCGGCGCGCACGAACTTTATTGACAAAGGCGAGCGCGGACACGGTGCAGGCGCGCAGGCGCCGGAGCCCTGGCCCGGGGAGGGAGGCGCTGCACCGCCCCCAAGCCTCAGTTTCCCCTCTGGGGGACACAGGCGAGGAATAGTGGTGGCGCCACAGGAGTGGGTCGGAAGTCTGGCCGTTAAACCCGCAAGGGCTCCAGGCGGCCTGCATTCCTGCAGTCACTTGTCACAGGTAGCGGAGGAAAGGATGCGGCGCAGGGGCTCTAAGAGCAGCGTCACATTTAGCTCCAACTCACCAGCTGTCAGGGGATCCTCCCTAAGTGCTGGGACCACCAAAGTGCGTGTGCCACCGTGCCCGGTAAATTTTTTAATTTTTTGTAGAGATGGGGGGGGTCTCACTGTGTTGCCCAAACTGGTCTCGAACTCCTGGGGTCAAGCGATCCTCCCGCCTCAGCCTCCCAAAGTCTTGCCAAGCCTGGCCACTGGCTGTCAAAATTGACTCCTTGGCGCACAGTGGCTCAAGCCTGTAATCCCTGCACTTTGGGAGGCAGAAGCAGGTGGATCACATGAGGTCAGGAGTTCGAGACCAGCCTGGCCAATGTGATGAAACCCCGTCTCTACTAAAACTACAAAAAATTAGCTGAGCGTGGTGGCGTGCACCTGTAATCCCAGCTACTCAGGAGGCTGAGGCAGGAGAATCGCTTGAACCCGGGAGGCGGAGGTTAGAGTGAGCCAAGATCCCGCTACTGCACTCCAGCCTGGACAACATAGCGAGACTCCATCTCAAAAAAAAAAAATTGAATCCTCATTGAAAAGTGGGGGGAATTACTGTTTGAGGCTCTAATTGATAGGGTGTTCTTTAGACTTGTACAGCACCCCTAAGGTGTTAAACTTGAACAAAGTCTGTTCTTGTATGAAGTCTTGTAACCTGGTTAACGCTGACTCACTAAGGTGCACAGAACCACGGAAAATCCCCACCAGACTGAGGGAGGAATCATCTTTCACCCTGTTAGTCCCAGAGGCTGCAGCTCCATGGCACAGAACAGTCTCAGCAAATCTGTGTGAGATGAACAGAGTCTTCCACCCTCCTGATGTGCCCAAGTATGCAGATATCACTGGCCCCAGCAACACACAGTTCTATGCCCAAAAGGCTGAAGGAGCGCATCCTCATACACCAAGAACACTGTTTTTTTGGTTTTTGGTTTTTGTTTTGAGACAGGGTTTCACTCTTGTCACCCAGGCTGGAGTGCAATGGTGCGATCTTGGCTCACTGCAACCTCTGCCTCCTGAGATCAAGAAATTCTCCTGCCTCAGCCTCCAGGATTACAGGCGTGCTGGGATTACAGGCGTGCGCCACCACACCTGGCTAATTTTTGTATTCTTAGTAGAGACTGGGTTTCACCATGTTGGCCAGGCTGGTCTCAAACTCCTGACCTCAAGTGATCCACCCACCTTCGGCCTTCCAAAGTGCTGGGATTACAGGCGTGAGCCACCACGCCTGGCCCAAGAACACTTTTTGAAGCTAATTTTAAAATGGAGAACTTCGTGGCATTCTGAAAGGCAGGAGAGGTGATCTCTGATCTGTAATATGCAAAGCTCCCTGGCTGGCCCACATAGGCTGGGACCTGGACACTGGAAAAGCTGTAGGACATAATCATAGTCTACTGTGTTGTGAGGTTAAAATGATATGGACACGTGGGCTGGGCGCAGTGGCTTATGCCTGTAATCCCAGCATTTTGGGAGGCCAAGGTGGGCGGATCATCTGAGGTCGGAGTTCGAGACCAGCCTGACCAACAAGGAGAAACCCCATTTCTAGTAAAAATACAAAATTAGCTGGGTGTGGTGGTGCGTGCCTGGTAATCCCAGCTACTCAGGAAGGCTGAGGCAGGAGAATCGCTTGAGCCAGGGAGGCGGAGGTTGCAGTGAGTCGAGATCGCGCCACTGCACTCCAGCCTGGGCAACAAGAGCGAAATTCAGTCTAAAAAAAAAAAAAAAGATATGGACACACTGAAAAAAACCCTCCAAAGTCCACTTCCACAGATTATGCAGGGAAATCAACTACACATTCCCACAAGAATGTTCATCTCAGCCTTGTTCATGATATCAAGTGTGGAAGCAAATCTTGAGGGGTAGAGGGCTTGGTTAAATAATGATACATCAGTATGTTGGAAGACCACACATCCATAAAAATAACATGTTCTGGAAGAATATTTAATGACATTCAGTGTAAAAGCCAAATTACCAAGGAGTAGTGTAGAGACCATGTCATTTTATTAAAGGTGAGAGAGGGAGAAAGAGGAAATGTGTGTATGTATACAGAAAGACTGAAAGGAAATACCCCCAAAAGTAAGCGTTGGTTATTTGGTGCCATTAAGGAGTTTCCAAATTGTTGACAATCAACAAGTATTTCAGATTGGCTTTGAGTTGCCTTTTGCGTTTAGATGGCTTTACTAATACTACATGGAATTTGATTCAAGCCTTCCAAGTTAGAAATGGTGAATCATCAAATTTCCTAACTTCCAGTAACTAGAATGAGGCCATCCATTGCATGGTTCCACTTTTGCACTGTTCCTGGCCCACAGTTGTTGCAGAGTAAACACTTGCTGTATGGCTACACCGTCATGCTCAGCGGTGAGCGCCGCATGGGCCCTGGGAGCCTAGTTATCATCCTGGAAAGAGCTGGCAGCTTTTCTACATGGGTGCTTTGCTGTGTGAGGTACTGAAACAAACAGCCATGCTACAGGCTCACTGGGAATTCCCAATCTTAAATAACTGCTAGTGACAGACAGCAATATTGATAGCATGGTAAGTCAAACTAATAAGTATTTACACTAAGGATAAACATCAAGGAATGACCCAGTCCCTTCTGAAACCACACACCGAGAGCCTCTGGCCTTCATGGCTAGTTTAAAACAGACAGAGCTATCACCAGAGTGAGGCAACCACAACTTTGCCCCGGGACACATACATTTCAAGGTTGCAAAAATGTTAAATAATGGTTTTCAGAGATTGTGCAATTTTTAAATGATTCCATTTACAGGATGACAGCACGTATGCATTCTTCCTGTCAGGAGGTCTCCTCTGGGCTAGTTACCGAAAACAAGTAGAGGAGATAAGACCCTCCCAGTCAACAAAGGTGACCCCGAGAGCCTGCCTGGGAGCACTCAGGGTGTCCCAAAGCTGCTTGACCGGCTCACAATCTGGGTCGGACACTACTGGATTCCCATCTCAATGACTGCGGGCGAAAAGACATCTGTCTTAGTCCCCCTCACCCTCCTGCCCTCACCCACTGCCTTCTCGTTAGTCCCATTCGCTCCTTCCCAGACAGGAGGTGCCAGGGTTAGAAAGACAGGGTCGATGGGATTGACATCCTATGTCTTCCCAAACGGAAAAGGAAACCCATTCATTGGAAGGAGAGTTGACGTCAACGAGTGGTGGGCTGCTGCCCCTGAGAGCAGGGCCGCTCTCCCAGGCAGGAAACACCAGGAAATCCTGAGCCAACAGCCCATGCCTCACTGCCTGTGATTCACTCCCTGAACCAAAAATCACTGTAACACAAGAGGAAGGCCCCTCCTCTTCTAGCTTGCTTGCTGAGAGAGGGTCTCTCCCAAACACGGGGCTGTTAGCAAATTCCGAAGGGAGGAAGTGTCTGTCCGGCCCACCTTCTGCCTCCAGAGATGAGAAACGGCCCCGGGGGGCTGATCAGCTGTTTGTGAGGAGCCTGTTCTTTGTTAAAAGGAATGCAGCCTGCCCGCTGGAGATGGGATGAAACCGTAACTGCCCCGTGGGTTCACCTTGCCTGCCGCCCAGACAGAACTGATTTATCAAGACAGGTGCATTGCAACGGAGAAAGAATGATTCACGCAGAGCCGGCTGCGCGGGAGACCAGAGTTTTATTATTACTCAAATCAGTCTCCCCAAGCATTTGGGGATCAGAGTTTTTAAAGATAATTTGGCAGGTAGGGAAGCTTGGGAAGTGGGGAGTGCTGATTGGTCAGGTTGGAGATGGACTCTTAGAAGGTTGAAGTGAGGTTTTTTTGCTGTCTTCTATTCCTGAGTGGGATGGCAGAACTGGTTGAGCCACATAACCAGTCTGGGTGGTGTCAGCTGATCCATGAGTGCAGGGTCTGCAAAATATCTCAAGCACTGATCTGCGGTTTTACAATCGTGATGTTATCCCCAGGAGTAATTTGGGGAGGTTCAGATTCTTGGAGCCAGAGGTTGCAAGACCCTAAACTGTAATTTCTAATCTTACAGCTAATTTGTTAGTCCTGCAAAGGCAGACTAGACCCCAGGCAAGAAGGGAGTCTTTTTGGGAAAGGGCTGTTATCAATTTTGTTTCAGAGTCAAACTATGAACTGAATTCTTTCCCAAAGTTAGTTCGGCCTACGGCCTACGCCCACGAATGAACAAGGACAGCTTAAAGGTTAGAAGCAAGATGGAGGCCGGGCGTGGTGGCTCATACCTGTAATCCCAGCACTTTGGAAGGCTGAGGTGGTTGGATCATGAGGTCAGGAGATCGAGACCATCCTAGCTAACACGGTGAAACCCCATCTCTACTAAAAATACGAAAAATTAGCCATGCGTGGTGGCACGTGCCTGTAGTCCCAGCTACACAGGAGGCTGAGGCAGGAGAATCGCTTGAACCCGGGAGGTGGAGGTTGGAGTGAGCTGAGATCACACCACTGCACTCCAGCCTGGGCAACAGAGCTAGACTCCATCTCAAAAAAATAAAAGAAGGGCCGGGCGCGGTGGCTCAAGCCTGTAATCCCAGCACTTTGGGAGGCCGAGACAGGCGGATCACGAGGTCAGGAGATCGAGACCATCCTGGCTAACACGGTGAAACCCCGTCTCTATTAAGAAATACAAAAAACTAGCCGGGCGAGGTGGCGGGCGCCTGTAGTCCCAGCTACTCGGGAGGCTGAGGCCGGAGAATGGCGTGAACCCGGGAGGCGGAGCTTGCAGTGAGCTGAGATCCAGCCACTGCAGTCCAGCCTGGGTGACAGAGCGAGACTCCGTCTCAAAAAAAAAAATAAATAAATAAATAAAAAAATAAAAGAAGATGGAGTCGATTAGGTCTGATTTCCTCTACTGTCATAATTTCCTCAGTTACAATTTTGCGAAGACGGTTTCAAAGCCTACCTGGGAGTGGCTGCCTGCCTCCCTCTCCCTCTATTCTTCCCCTTGGTCATACGTCCAGTCTCACCGGCCTGGCCTTCTCTCGAGCCCGCGTCCTCCTCAGCATCTTTTTTGTTGTTGTTGAGACAAAGTTTTGCCCTTGTCACCCAGGCTGGAGTGCAGTGGCACGACCTCGGCTCACTGCAACCTCTGCCTCTCGGGCTCAAGCGATTCTCCTGCCTCAGCCTCCCGAGTAGTTGGGATTACAGGTGCCTGCCACCACCCCCAGCTTTTTTTTTTTTTTTGTATTTTTAGTAGAGACAAGGTTTCACCATGTTGGCCAGGCTGGTCTCAAACTCCTGACCTGAGATGATCCACTTGCCTTGGCCTCTCAAAGTACTGGGATTATAGGTGTGAGCCACCGCACCCGGCCTTCCTCACCATCTTTACATTTGCTTTTCCCTCTGCCCAGAAGCACCTTCCCCCAGCTCATCTCATCCTGAGCTCTGTCCAAATGTCCCCCTGCCCTAGAAACAGCTTTTCAACCTGGATAACAGGATTTTAGTTTCTTTTTTTTTTTGAGATGGAGTCTTGCTCATCACGCAGGCTGGAGTGCAGTGGCGTGATCTCAGCTCACTGCAAGCTCCGCCTCCCGGGTTCACGCCATTCTCCTGTCTCAACCTCCCGAGTAGCTGGGACAACAGGCGCCCGCCACCACACCCGGCTAATTTTTTGTATTTTTAGCAGAGACGGGGTTTCACTGTGTTAGCCAGGATGGTCTCGATCTCCTGACCTCGTGATCCGCCCGCCTCAGCCTCCCAAAGTGCTGGGATTACAGGCGTGAGCCACGGCGCCCGGCCCAGGATTTTAGTTTCTTCCTCTTCCTTGCAGTGACTTAATGGTTTGCTGTTGTGTGCTTTGTCTCTTTCCCATCAGAATGCAAGCTCATGAATCTTTGTGTGCTCTGAGCACTGTGAAGAGGATCTGGCCCCAGAACCGGGCTCCACATGCTGGAATGAGGAATGCACACAGGGCCAAAGGCAGTGAGCTCTGGAGCCACCAATGGTGGGGACAAGGGTGACTTGGCCTCCTGGGGAGACCTCTGACCTGCTGTTTGCTATCAGTTTGCAAGCCTGGAAGCTCAGGCCACCTTCTGGGGCTGGCTTTCCTGAGCCCCCAGTCTCCCCACAGGCCCCAGCCCTTTTCCTGTCTTCATGCCCCGCTAACGCCTCCCCAAGTTCTACTCTCCCTGCTAAGCTGTTACTCTGATCTTTCCCAGTCCCTGATACCATTCCCACCAAAGCTAAGCCCTAACTCCAGCTCTCCCTGGCACAAGACAGACTTCTTTTCCCTCCAGGCAGGGCTCAGCATACGTCTTTGTTTTGTTTTGTTTTTTTGGAGACGGAGTCTCGCTCTGTCACCCAGGCTGGTGTGCAATGGTGCAATCGCAATCTCAGCTCACTGCAACCTCTGCCTCCCGGGTTCAAGCGATTCTCCTGCCTCAGCCTCCCGAGAAGCTGGGATTACAGGCACCCGCCACCACATCCGGCTAATTTTTTGTATTTTTAGTAGAGACGGTATTTCGCCATATTGACCAGGTTAGTCTTGAACTCCTGACCTCAGGTGATCCGCCTGCCCCAGCCTCCCAAAGTGCTGGGATTACAGGCATGAGCCACCAAGCCCAGCCTAGTTTTGTTTTGTTTTTTTGAGACAGAGTCTCGATGTATCACCCAGGCTGGAATGCAGTGGCATGATCTCCACTCACTGCAAACTCTGCCCCTGAGTTTAAGAGATTCTCGGCCGGCATGGTGGCTCACACCTGTAATCCCAGCACTTTGGGAGGCCAAAGCGGGCGGATCACAAGGTCAGGAGATCGAGACCATCCCGGCTAATATGGTGAAACCCCATCTCTACTGAAAAAAATAAAAAGAAAAAAATTAGCCGGGCTTGGTGGTGGGCACCTGTAGTCCCAGCTGGAGGCTGAGGCAGGAGAATGGCTTGAACCCAGGAGGCGGAGCTTGCAGTGAGCTGAGATCGCTCCACCGCACTCTAGCCTGTGCGACAGAGCGGGAGTCCATCTCAAAAAAAAAAAAAGAGATTCTCATGCCTCAGCCTCCAGAGTAGCTGGGATTTCAGGCATGCACCACCATACCCGGCTAATTTTTTTGTATTTTTGTAGAGACGGGGTTTCTCCGTATTGGCCAGGTTGGTCTCGAACCCCTGACTTCAAACAATCTGCCCACCTCGGCCTTCCAAAGTGCTGGGATTTCAGGCGTGAGCCACTACGCCTGGCCAGCATATGTTTTCTGGTTTTTTTTTTTTTTTTTTTTTTGAGACGGAGTCTCGCTCTGTCACCCAGGCTGGAGTGCAGTGGCCGGATCTCTGCTCACTGCAAGCTCCGCCTCCCGGGTTTACGCCATTCTCCTGCCTCAGCCTCCCGAGTAGCTGGGACTACAGGCGCTCGCCACCTCGCCCGGCTAGCTTTTTGTATTTTTTTAGTAGAGACGGGGTTTCATCGTGTTAGCCAGGATGGTCTCGATCTCCTGGCCTCGTGATCCGCCCGTCTCGGCCTCCCAAAGTGCTGGGATTACTGGCTTGAGCCACCGCGCCCGGCCGGCAGCATATGTTTTCTTAAAGGGCAAATAGTAAATATTTTAGGCCAGGAGCAGTGGCTCCCACCTGTAATCCCAACACTTTGGGAGGCCAAGGGGGAGGATGGCTTCAGACCAGGAGTTTGAAACCAGCCTGGACAACATAGTGAAAACCCATTTCTACAAAAAAAAAATTTTTTTAATTAACTAAGCCTGGTGGCTCATGCCTGTGGCCCCAGTTACTTGACAGGCTGAGGTGGGAGGATCACTTGGACCTGGGAGCTGTGATCACACCACTACACTCCAGCCTGGGTGACAGAGTGACACCCTGTCTCAAAAAAGCCAAACAAACAAAAAAAACCCACACAAATAAATAAATAAATATGTTCTACTTTGAAGGCCAGATGGTCTCGGTGGCAACTACTCAACTCTGGTGTGAAAGCAGCCACAGACAATTTGAATGAGCCTGGCTGCGATCCAATAAAACCTTATTTACAAAAATCGTCCTCCAGCCCATGCCCCATAGTTTGCCAACTCCTGGGTTAGAAAAGTTTTCTGCTGTGCACAATGGCACATGCTCATAGTCTCAGTTACTCGGGAGGCTGAGCAGGAGGATCACCTGAGCCCAGGAATTCCGGCTGTAGTGCACGATGCCAATCAGGTGTTCGCACTAAATTCAGCATCAATATGGTGGCCTCCACCATGTGGCCCAAGGACGGGTGGACCAGCCCAGGTGGGAAAAGGGACAGGTAAAAATTCCCATGCTGATCAGTAACGGATCGCGCCTGTGAATAGCCGCTTGCGCTCCAGCCTGAGTGATAGAGTTAGACCCTGTGTTTTTCTTTTTCCTTTTTTTTTTTTGAGACGGAGTCTTGCTCTGTCGCCCAGGCTGGAGTGCAGTGGGCCATCTCGGCTCACTGCAAGCTCCGCCTCCCGGGTTCACGCCATTCTCCTGCCTCAGCCTCCCAAGCAGCTGGAACAGAACTACAGGCGCCCGCCACCACGCCTGGCTAATTTTTTGTATTTTTAGTAGAGACGGGGTTTCACTGTGTTAGCCAGGATGGTCTCGATCTCCTGACCTCGTGATCCGCCCGCCCTGGCCTCCCAAAGTGCTGGGATTACAGGCGTGAGCCACCGCGCCTGGCGCTTTTTTTTTTTTTTTTTTTTTTAGAGAGGGTCTCTTTCAGTCACCCAGACTGGAGTGCAGTGGCATGATCTTGGCTCACTGCCCCCATCTCCTGGGCTCAAGCCATCCTCCCACCTCTGCCTTCCAAGTAGCTGGGACTACAGGTGTGCATCACCATGCCAGGCTAATTTTTGTGTTTTTTTCTAGAGACAGAGTTTTGCCATGTTGCTCAGGCTGGTCTTGAACTCCTGAGCTCAAGCAATCCACCCATCTTGGCCTCCCAAAGTGCTGGGATTACAGGCATGAGCCACCGCACCCAGCCTGAGATCCTGTACTTAAAAAAAGAAACAACAACAAACAGCTTTCCCCACAGCTGTAGCCATGTACCCGGCATGGGCCCTGCTAGACCTGTATGGCCCTAAAACGGGAAGAGATGAGGATTTCTGGGACTGGGGGCCTGAGCCTGTTGGAGCTGAGGGAAAGTGCAAAACAGCCGAAAGTTGTAAGGAACAAATTTGACAAACACAGAAGCTCGAATCAGCAACCTCCCTGTGCAGGGGTGGGAGCCAGTCAAAGCTCTTCCATTCATCATTTAAACTTTTCGGTGTCGAAAATCTTGTCATCTGCAAAACAAAACACCCATTGCTCAATGGCTCCCTTGCCACAAAGAAGCCCAGGACGTTCTGGCATTTGATCAACAAGAAGCCAGAGCCCAGATTTCTGGAAATGCCTTTTGGGCAGAGCATCCTGGTTTGTTTCTCTGTCACCGGTGAGAGATAAAAGCAGCTCTCGGTTTCAGGGGAATCTCAGTCTTTTGTGGCATGGCGGGTCGCCAGCGCCACCTGAGCGAGGAGCTGCAGGCCTCGAGATCCAGCAGCCCACAGCATGAGGAATCCAGTGATATCCCAGGGAATCCCAGGGTCCCCCATCCCGCAGCTTCTCCCTGCCCAGCCCCCACAGGGAAGTAGAGGAAGAGGCCAAGCATGCCTACTGAAGATGAGGTCCAAGGGGGAAGGGCCAGTGGGACAGGAAGATCTGGACTCCTCCTCCTGGCCAGGCTTGATTTATTTCCAGTATCCTGGAATTTAGGAAAGAGACTCAAAATAAATCCCCCAAAGTCCACAACCTTCCTTGCCCTTTAGCTTGGGAGAGGCAGAGGTCAGGCTGAGTTGCTGTCTCAACGCCTGCAGACCCTGGCAGGGAAGGGAGGGAGGGGATGGCGCTCACCCTGGAGGGTGGGCCTGTGCTGACCTGGGGAGTCCATGCCCCACCTGAAGGGCCAATGGGAATGTGCTAGAACGTGGTCCACTGCTACCAGAGTGTCCTGTTTTTCCAAGGAATCTCCAGATTCAAATGTAGATGTGAACTTTCCAGATTTTTTTCATGTTGTCTCAAAAATTGTTTTAATTCTGTGTGGGCCACACAGCCACTGCGTCTACAGACTGCACTCAGCCGTGCACACGCCACCACTCTGCATCTTTTTTTTTTTTTTTTTTTTGGCTGCTTCTTGTGGAGCAGGGCTAATTCGCAGGCATTGTGCCCAGAGTAGCCTGCATCTTCTGGTCGGTAGGAAAAAAAAAAAAGAGAGAGAGAAGAAGAAGAAAAATACCCCAGGTGGCACAGGAAGCCAGGGAATAGGAGGGGAAGACTCTGGCTCGCCTGATTGCACCTTTTGAATGCTGACCTGTGGGGCTGTCTTACGTATTCACGAGCTATGTTTTCCATTTGCAAAGTTTCACAAATGCCTCAACCACCTCCCACAGGTAGAAGGAAATGGGTTATTTTCTCTCTCTCTTTTTTTTTTTTGAGATGGAGTCTCACTCTGTCCCCCAGGCTGGAATGCAGTGGGGCAATCTCGGCTCACTGCAGCTTCTGCCTCCCCGATTCAAGAGATTCTCCTACCTCAGCCTCCTGAGTAGCTGGGACTACAGGTGCGCGCCACCACTCCTGGCTAATTTTTGTATTTTTAGTAGGCCTCGCCATGTTGGCCAGGCTGGTCTTAAACTCCTAACCTCGGGTGATCCACCTGCCTCGGCCTTTCAAAGTGCTGAGATTACAGGCGTGAGGCACTCCTCCTAGCAAAGTGGGGTCTTACTAGTTCAGCTCACAGACACTTCAGCTTGAGCTGGAAGCAGGGAGCTAAGGCCTTTGGGGGGTGAGAGGGAGAGTGAAGTAGAAGTGAATGGGAAAAGACAGTGGGTAGCAGAGGCCCGGGCACTTGGCACCAGGGGCATGCCTGTCCCCCCAGCAGGCCCTCCCTGTCTCTGCCAGCTCTCCATCCTCCCCTCCCCTGTGTATGACACCGAGTGGCCTGGAGGGAGGCCAGAGGAGCCTGTGTGTGGGGAAAGCCTGGCACCAGCCTGAGCTCTGCCATCATCTGGCTGGGAGACCTCGCACCAGACAGGGACCTTGCTAGACCTCAGCTTCCCATCAGCCTACAGAGAATCCCCCTTGGTTGTCCCCCCAATAGATTAGGTCTCCAAGTAATAGGCTCACATAGCTCCTGGGACTTCTTCATAGTATGCGGCACAGTCAAAATTAATCAATCCCGATATAATTCTGGAAGAATCTTTGCCTTCTGGAAAAACATCTAAGCTCCATGAGATCCCAGATTGATAAATTTCTGGCACCTAACTCAATCCCTGACACACAGTAGGTGCTCAGTAAATATCTACTTGAGGCCAGGGGTGGTGGCTCATGCCTGTAATCCCAGCACTTTGGGAGGCTGAGGCTGGCGGATCACAAAGTCAGGAGTTCGAGACCAGCCTGGCCAATATGGTGAAACCCCGTCTCTACTAAAAAATACAAAAATTAGCCCGGCGTGGTGGTGGGCACCTGTAGTCCCAGCTACTCGGGAGGCTGAGGCAGGAGAATCGCTTGAACCCAGGAGGCGGAGGTTGCAGTGAGCCAAGATTGCCCCCCTGCACTCCAGCCTGGGAGACAGCGCGAGACTGTCTCAAACAAAAAACAAGTGTTGCAGGGACAAGAAGTGACTCCAGGCAGGTCCTGTGGCCCCCAGGGGCCTGACCCTCTGCCAGCATTTTGTTTGCAATTATCGGGGGAGTGGTTGTTGGGGGAGTATGAAACCTGGGAAGGAGCAGTTCATGTACTCCAGGTTAAGAAACTCTGAACAGCACCAACCTAAGGCCCAGTGAGTACAGTGCGGGCAAGGGGGAGGGAGGAAGGAACACGTGGGGATGGCTGCCCCATTTTCACCTTAGACGCCTTAAAGTCTCACCTCCTTGTGGTTGGTGGAGGCTCCAGCCCCACTCCTAGCCCACTTCTCTGCCTTTGAAGCTGGTTCAGGATCTTGGGAGCCAAAGAGAGGGTATTATTTTCTTTTTTCTTTTTCTTTTACTTTTTTCTTTTTTTGAGACGGAGTTTCGCTCTTGTCGCCCAGGCTGGAGTGCAATGGCACAATCTCAGCTCACTGTAAATCTCCACCTCCCAGTTTTAAGTGATTCTCCCACCTCAGCCTCCTGAGGGGCTAGGATTACAGGCATGTGCCACTGTGCCCAGCTAATTTTGTATTTTTAGTAGAGACAGGGTTTCACCATGTTGGCCAGGCTGGTCTTGAATTCCTGACCTCAGGGGATCCACTAGCCTTGGCCTCCCAAAGTGCTGGGATTATAGGCGTGAGCCACTGGGCCCGGCCTATCATTTTCTATTTGAACTTGCCCAAGAATCAGTACACGGCAAAGTGCACACCAGGTGTGCTTCACACTGCAGAGGAGGCAGGGACTTCCCAGAGGGTGAGGGGCTCAGAAGAAGCCTGCGTCCGGGATGCAGGAGGTTGACCAGAGGCTGCAGGCACACCATGGTCGTGAGGAACACCTGCCCCAGAGCCCCATGAGAGTCAGGGCACCCGACTGTGCCCACCTGGCTCCAGTAGCCAGCCCAACCGGAGTATTGCAGGGCGAGCCGGACAGCTGCACTCAGCTGCTCCTCCACCAGCTCCTGCCGCTCCAAGGGTGCCCGGGCCCAGGACATCCCAAGAGGCACGTCTCCCAGAGACAGCCTGGCCTCCTCACCCCTCCCGAGCTCTCCCCCTCCTGGGCACTGCCTCCTCTGCATTGCCGCCCAGATGGTTCACCACAGCTTCACTTCCCAGAACTGCCCTGCTGCCCTGATGTCTGTTCCCGCAGCTGCTTCAGGGCAAATAGAAACTCTTCCCACCCCAGCCTCGGACAGAGCAGCATTTGTCGGTTTGGGGTCAGAGGAGATATTGGCTAGAAGCTAACTCCTCACTCCCCACCCTCCAACTCCAAACTTGTAGCAGATGTGGATTCCTCTTTGACAAAGTGGGAAGAAACTTTCCTCCCCTTCTCACTGCGCCCCCGAAATTTCATCCTCTCTGCAGCCTCCTAGATCGTCACCCCCCTTCCCCACTTTCACCCTCTCAACACTCCCCAGGGCCCCTCTGTGGGTGGAGGAATGGGCCCCCAGGGCAGGGGTCCTGGCACTCAGGCCCAGCCCAATCCCCAGCGGGAACGAGGAATCCGAGAAGGCGGCCGGTGGGTAGGTGGGTGGGCCCCTCAAGTGTTTTCTTTCCCCTCCCCTCCTCGAAGTTTTTCTGGGAAATGCCAGAGGCCGGCTGGGCTTGGAATGTCAGGCTTGAAAGAACTCCTCCACTGCCTCTTAGACATCGGAGCCACAAACCTTTTTATTAGCTCCGGGGCCCCTCCTGGCGGGAACAAAGGCCTGCAAACAGGAATGCCATTGTCCCTGCCTCCCTTGGCCTGCCCCTATCGGAAGCAGGAAAGAGAGGGCTCAGGGTCAACCTGGTCTGAGACCTGTGCACTCTTTCCCTGCTCCGGAAAGGTCATCTGGGCCACAGTCCTGCAGGCTGCAAGGTTAGTTCCCACGGGCCATCCCAGTGGGTAAGAAAAAAGCCAGGGCTGCAGCCCAGGAGGGCTGGGGTGTGGCAGAGCTGAGCACTCCAGGTAGCCCAGCCCTAGGTTCCAGGCCTCAGCCCTGGGAGAGCCACACTGGAGCAGCAGGCAGGGCTTCCAGGAGGTCAGATGAGAGACAGTTCCCCCACCATCTCCTCCAAATTGGCCAAGAGAAAGGGCGACAGAAAGGAAGAGGCCTCCCTCCCTCCTCCCCTTGCCTCTAGACACCAATGCCGGACCTGAAGCTCTAGAAGGGAGAGAAGCTGATTGATTTCCCCACCGTGTATCCCCAGGTGTGGCAGGCTAGCTCACAGACAGAAGACGCACAGCCAAAGGCAGGCCCTGGGCAGTACAGCCCCGGCTGCCTCCTCGTGCTGTAGAATGCCCAGCAGTGTTAAAGACAGGGAGACCTTGGGTTTGGCATTTAGCAACACTGTGGTCTGAGGCTGGCATCCTGACCCATCTAGCTGCAGATGCAGCCACCAACAATGGCAACCTCAGCATCCGCCCCCGGGCTGGCAAGCCTGTGTTCACCAAGCCATGCCACGGCTTCCCGCGACCACCCCGTGGCGCCAGGTTTCCTTCCCATCCATGAGATTTGGGGAAGGGTTCAGCATCTGTCACACACCATGAGTAAGTGGAGCCCTACAGGCGGCTGAAACCACTGTGTACTTCCCCTCCATCATGAATGAATATCTTTATTATCTTTATGACCAAGCACCTTTGCCTGGAAATGGGATTGTGACTTCGCAGAAATTCTGCAAAGGGAGAGATTAGGAAAAGGCGAGAGTCTCCTAAATCCCTTAGACGGGAAATCAGGAGGGCAGAGCAGAGGGGCCCGATCTCCCCTCGACCCCCCAGCGGAGGGAAGATAAGAGCAAGCAAGCCTGCGTCCCAGCTCTGGCTTCTCTCTGCTGGGGTCCCTGCCTGGAAACAGCTCTGGAGTGTGCCCTGTAAAGGCCCAGGTGTCTCTGCCCACATTTCCAGAAACTTTTGTGTCTTCATTCCCTTTGTCTTCAGATTAACAGGCCTCGTAATCTCATGGATGGCGCTTCCCAGCACTCACACCCTCTACCCCATCTGTATAGCCCCTGAGCCCTGCAGGGAAAACCAAAAACTACTCTAGAAGAAAGCAGGTTGTGGTCTCCGAAAACAAGGGAAAGAAGACATCAACATCATCCTTGACTTAAAGATTATTTCTACCTACCAGATTCCAGTCTTAAAAAGAAAAAAAAAAAAAAAAAAAAAAAATCGGCCGGGCGTGGTGGCTCAAGCCTGTAATCCCAGCACTTTGGGAGGCCGAGATGGGCGGATCACGAGGTCAGGAGATCGAGACCATCCTGGCTAACACGGTGAAACCCCGTCTCTACTAAGAAATACAAAAAATAGCCGGGCGAGGTGGCAGCGCCTGTAGTCCCAGCTACTCGGGAGGCTGAGGCCGGAGAATGGCGTGAACCCGGGAGGCGGAGCTTGCAGTGAGCTGAGATCCCGCCACTGCACTCCAGCCTGGGCGACAGCGCGAGACTCCGTCTCAAAAAAAAAAAAAAAGAAAAAAAAATCAAATATAGTCTGTTTCCCCAAGATCCTTGCTGGAGATCTAGTCAGAACATTTTGGTTAATGCAAAAAGAGCTACCTGGAAGTTTAGAGTATCTGTCTTTTTTTTTTTCTTTTTTTTTTTGAGACAGGGTCTCTGTCTTCCAGGCTGGAATGCCACGGCACAATCATAGCTCACCGCAGGCTCTACCTGCTGGGTTCAAGGGATCCTCCCACCTCAGCCTCCCAAGTAGCTGGGACCACAGGCATGCACCACCACATCCAGCTAATTTTAAAATTTTTTTGTAGAGATGGAGTCTCCACTGTGTCGCCCAAGTTGGTCTCAAACTCCTGAGCTCAAGCAGTCCTCCCACCTCGGCCTCCCAAAGTGCTGGGATTATTGGCACATGCCACGGTGCCCAGCTTATCTGCCAACCTATCTGCCAAATTTTAAAGGAAAAGTAGAAATCAGCCAAGGTATGGAAGGTAGTTCCCTCCCTGTCCCCAGACAGGGAAGCAAATGTACAGAAACCCAGGACTGAGGACGGTAGAACCTTCTGGACAGCTTGGAGCTCCATGGAGCTGGAGCATGAGGCCCCAGGCGCTGAGGCAGTGGCGGCCGATGAAACTGACACAGAGCAGCGTGGGACGCACACTGCACCAAGGAGTCTGGATTCATCCAGAAAGCGATGGGAAACCATGGGAGAGATTAGAATGCCAAAGGGAAGGCCAGGCACGGTGGCTCACGCCTGTAATCCCAGCACTTTGGGAGGCCAAGGTGGGCGGATCACCTGAGGTCAGGAGTTTGAGACCAGCCTGGCCAACATAGCGAAACCTTGTCTCTACTAAAAATACAAAAAAATTAGCCAGGTATGGTGGCACATGCCTGTAATTCCAGGTACTCCGGAGGCTGAGGCAAGAGAATCACTTGAACCTGGAAGGCAGAGGTTGCAGTGAGCCCAGAAGGCACCACTGCACTCCAGCCTGGGTGACAGAGTGGGAATCTGTCTCAAAAAAAAAAAAAAAAGAAGCTTGGTGTCCGGCCGACCTGTTTCAAGACAAGCAGCTTTTTGGAATGTATCTTGCATAGGAGCTGTACGGTTCCCCAAAACGAGGCAGCTTACATCCATAGCCAACCATATGAACCCAAGCTGCAGCAGCTCAGCTCACTCCTCCCTTTCCTCGAAGCCTCCCCAGTGCTTTCAAAGTCATGACAGTTAACATGCATTGAGCACTTCCTATATGCAAGGCACCACTCTAAGCATTTTGCATGTGGGAGCTTCAGACAACTCAATGAGGTAGGTACTACTCTCCAACCATTTTACAAATAAGGAAACCAAGGCACAGCTGGCAAGGCAGATTGCCTAAAGTCACACAGCTACTGGGTGATAGAGCCCGAACAACAGTTCGATCTCCTGAGTCAGTAGGCAGGGAGCCCCGTACCTCCCACCATACTCATCACCTGGGGGCCCCATGTCGATTGCCTCAGCCATCTCCCCCTGCAGGATTCACCCAGCACTTCTGTCTTCCAGCCCTTTGCCCTGTGCCTGGCAAAAGCAGGCTCTCAGCAAGGGTTTATGGAATGGATGAATGAACTTGACTTGTGTCAGAGCATTGTAATTTACAAAGCACTTTCTCATCCATTACCTCAAGGGCTATTCCTTGAGTCTTCCTTGTCTTCCACTGGGCTCTGCCCAGAAGTGTATGGTCATGCAGCCACGTAACACTGAATGGATGAGAAAAAGAATGAACTGATTACAGAGAGAAGGAGAATCCATTTCATTACCCTGCAAGCATTGTGAGGGCAAAGACCAGGTCCTACTTATCATTATAGATAAATGCCCAGCCCAGTGCCTGGTGCATGGAGCAATATTTGTGAAATGCGTTGAATAAACCAGTTTCCTCCTCTGCTCTCCTAATAGTCTGGAAGGAGAGTTGAACTGGGTTACTTCTATTTCTATCATGCTTTGATGTGCAGAATCTTTTTCATGTTTTTAAATTTCAAATCTCTTATGGGAAAACGTTCTTTTTCTTTCTTCCCTTTTTTTTTTTTTTTGAGACAGAGCTCTGTCGCCAGGCTGGAGTGCAATGGTGCAATCTCGGCTCACAGCAACCTCTGACTCCCTTGTTCAAGCGATTCTCCTGCCTCAGTCTCTCAGATAGCTGGGATTACAAGCATGCGCCACCATACCCAGCTAATTTTTGTATTTTTAGTAGAGACGAAGTTTCACTGTGTTGGCCACGATGGTCTTGATCTCCTGACCTTGTGATCCACCCGCCTCAGCCTCCCAAAGTGCTGGGATTACAGGCATGAGCCACGGCCCCTGGCCCTTTTTTTTTTTTTTTTTTTTTTTTTTTTTTTTTTTTTTTTT